>NC_057794.1:559063000-559079219 GCF_018294505.1 Triticum aestivum | reverse complement strand
TGGTCGATGCAAGGGCTCGAGCCGCGGACGTGGGCCCAAAGTGATGCCGGCCCAGCAGGCCCTCTCGAATGCCAGCCCAGGTTGCAGATCGCGCAGACCAGAAGACGGAAAACCGAGGGTACGTCTTCGCACCGTGCCGTGGTCTCCTCTTCCCCCAACGGTCCAATCCAAAGCGGAACGCGGCGGCGGCTACAGGCGAGCGGCGCGTGGGGGTATCGTGTGGTGGGGCGGATGACGACCGGAGGCGCCCCTCCCTCAGCGACGACGACCGCAGGCGCTCCTCGACTCGGCGCCGACAAGATCGGCGCGCTTCCTCACCGCCCTCGTCGAGCGCAGGTTCGCTTCGGTCCCTCCCGTCCTCTCGCGCCGTGGAAACTCGGACTGATTAGCGTGCGGCGCAGGTGGTTAAGAATCTTACAACTGATGGGGTTCTTGTTCTTCCATCAACATGGGCGACCCTAAGCGAGGGATAGATTTGCGCGGCAACATCGTGGTCGAATATGGCATGAGGATCAAGATAGGCGAAGAAGTAAAGCAAGACAGACCTGTAGTTTTGATCGACGGCGCATCGATGATGTGTTGCAAGGACCTGCTGGGCTGCCCCACGTTCATGAGCCGCATCGTCGGTGATTGCGGAGCGGTCGACTTGAGTTCATCGGCAGTTGAGGACACGGTCTAGGTGACAGTGGAAGTCGTAGTATAGGAAGTGTGCACCGGCATGGATTTGTGCCGTGGACAGCCCACAGGAAGGAGGAAGACGAGGAATTTCCCTGTCAGCGGTTCGTTACACAGAATATGTTCCTGGCACCGCTCTGCTCCAGCTAGCCGAGGAGGACGCAGCGAATCGTCTTGCTGCCTTGATCCAAAAATCAGAGGTTGTAACTAGCTTAGCAGGCCCGGATTATGTATCAGTTTCTCTCAACAGAGAATCTTACAGCTGCCTGCCTGCCTTGTTTGACAATCTTTGCTTCTAAATATGAATATACTAATAAGGCTATCACAATTAAATTAGGAACTATTGCCAAAGGAGCTGAGCTGCTGCTGCATCAAGGAGCAAGAGAAGTCTATGCATGCTGTACACATGCTGTTTTTAGGTACGTTTTTATGCCCATTCCATAATTTGTCTAGTAGGACGTATGCTAGATGAACTGCTGAACTTGCTTTGCTATGGGGAAGGCCCATCACCGCACTAAATACGTAGTTACAGACTTGTTCCATGGAGCTGAGAGTTTGATGGAACCAAGAGTCTGCACCAATTTGTGCAAGCAATTCAGAAAGTGCGCACTGTGCTGTTATTGTCAAACATTGTATGTCGGATCTAAACTACAAATCTGGATAGATACAGTAACTTAGCAAAACAGCAGGGAAAAAGAATTCAGTGGTGACAATTACCAAATATTTGATGCTATGCAAAATTTGGTTTAAACTTATTTGTGGCGTTAGATTCGTGTCATGGAAATGTGAATAATTATGTTGTCTTGTTGCAATTTTTGTCGTTAGATGCTTGTCCAAAGTGCAAACCTTCAATAAAGCTTGGAATAATTATGTTCTCTTGTTGCAATTTTTGTTCATTAGAAAAGGCTGAGATGCAATCATTGAACTTGAATTTGAGCCATATGTTTTATTGTGTTATTCCGTGGTAACATGTTTAGCGCTGATTTCTTACAAGTTACAAGTATGTTTCACATCCTCTTTTCAGCCCACCGGCCATCGAGAGATTATAAGTTGGTTTGTTTTAAGAAGTAATCATCACAGAGACTATCCCCTCGAAGACGCATTGAAGACTTTGCTGAGCAAGGCAAGTAACCTACTTTGATCATGTTGAACCCATATTTGCATTACACACTTAGAATTATTTTGCATGGATAAAGTATTGTTTACTAGTATTGCTATGCTAAGTAAATTAGCTAGGGTTTAGCTAAGCCCTATGTGCTTGATATTGACACCCCTTTGACATTTTTAATACTCCTCATTTCTAAACATAGGACTACATACCCACTGGTCATAAATAAATGTGGGTCATAGGAACAAGTTTAATAGTATTGCTTAGCCATGCAAGTCACACAAATCCTAGGACTTGGGAAGAATCTTTGTTACTCATAAGTGTATTACAAAAACCCATGGGTGCCACTAATGCCCATGGAATGAATCTAAAAAAATAAGGAGATGAAGTGGAGATGTTTTCAAAAAGGTACAGTGTGCAGTCACCAACCTTACATGTGCAAGCACATTGCCACAATATGAGACGGGGCTAGATTTAGTACCTTGGTCGGTCTAGTGTAGAGCCCTCACTAGGTGGATACCTTATACACGTGACAAGAGTGGACAATATCAATCACGGGGACTCTATACTAGCATCGTTCTTGAGATTAAAATGGTTTGATTGTTCAAATCGCATAGACCTAGCACCAAGAGACCTTCAAGATGCAAAGACCTAAAAGCATGGACTTGTATCGATGTGCATAACTTACGGAATTGCAAGAGCACCACTTAAGAACCAACAACTTTTGATTGGAATAAAGCCCAACATGAGAATGTTATTTTAGAGCTACTAGGTGAGCATGGCGATTATTATATTGATGGATAATATGTCTTCAATTAATCTTGAAACAATTTTAGGGTGTAGTCAATTGGATATATCAGATTTATATAGGTTGGATGAGAGTTTGCAACACCAATCATGATTATGATAATTGGTGGATTATTGGAGCATCTGGGATTGGATTAGTAGTAAGGAAAGAAGCATTTTGAAGTAACACAACTTGTGTTTCCTTTAGGCTAATGAGACTTAGCAACATCAATCATGATTATGAAAATGATGGATTATTGGAGCATCTAGGATTGGATTAATAGTAATGAAATAAGGATCTTGGAGTAGCACAACTTGTGTTTTCTTTAGGTTAAATGATATAGCTACTTGGATTCTAGGATGGAGATAACTTTGGCACTCGGATTTTTGATGTTTTGATCTAATCTTAGTAGCTTGCATGTGCCTCATATGGATATAATCATGAATATGATACATGTGGATCAGAGTTGTTAGACGTAGGTGACTTTGGTGTCCCTCCCCAAGAATGTTATGAGTACAAGATCATCACTTTGGATTAATTTGAAGAGATGACAATTTTGATGGTATGTGATAACCTTGTGGGAGTTGGGCTATGTGAGCCTCAATAGTTGGCATTAGAGAAACGGTGTTTAAGTATGTTATGGTGAACTTTCATCCTCACACCCAAATCCTATCAACCCTTAAGTCTCACCAAGCCATGACTTGGTCGAGCCGCGACAACGGAGTTGGATATTAAGCCTAAGGATGTGGCCCTTGGACTAACCCTTACACTCCACCTATTATAAACATCATGAGCAACATGTTTATGAGTTCTTGGACAAGTTTGTGGTTATCATAATTGATGACCTCTTGGTGTATTCTCCCTCCGAAGAAGATCATAAGCAACACTTGAGAATGGTTTTGGACAAAATTCAAGGACCCCAATTATATGCCAAGTTCAAGAAGTATAAAATTTGGCTAAAAGAAGTTGGGTTATGAGGAGAAAGTTTGTATAGACCCGTCAAGGATAGAATCCGTAACCAAGTGGAGGGCTAAACGAATGCGAAGTCAGAAGTTTCAAGTTTCCTCGGACTTACGGGTTATTACCGCAAATTTGTGGAAGACTTTCGAGCACCACTGATGACTTAACTCCTGAAGAAAGACAACACGTTTGAATGGACGCCCAAGTGTGAAGAGATCTTCCTAGAGTTTAGAAAAGGTTAACAACTGATCCGTCCTTAGCCACCCAGACATTTATAAGAGTTCTAAAATTATTGTGATGCATCTAAGCATGGACTTCGTTCTGTCTTGATGTAAGAAGGAAGACTCGTAGCCTATCTATCAAGGTAACTACCTCCTCATGAAGAGAGCTACCCTATCGATGATTTGGATCTAGCAGCAGTAGTGCATGCTTTAAGTATGTCTTCTTCTAGATGAACTTAAATATCAGAAAAAGAAGATGGGTAGATTTAATCAACCACTATGACTTCGATATCCATTACCACCCAGATAAGTGTCATAGTGGATACTCTCAGCAGGAAGTCGTGTACCTGTCCTGCCTTGACCAAGCAGAGCAATTAGTGCTACTTGAAGGTTTCGATAAGTTTGGCGTAGAGCTAGTGAGTAGTGGCTATCTCGCTAACTTCAATATTAGGCCCACTCCTAGGTTGAATCAATAAGAATAGAAGAAATCAATTAAATGATCAAGCATGGGAAAACCCTACATTCTCAAAAGACAAGCAATGTGTTCTTTGGTTTGGAGGTCGCATCTGCATACCTAACCAAGAAGGTTTAAAGAACTGGAATCTACAAGTAGCTTGTGGCACCCCTTTATTCCATCCACCTAGGGAGTACTAAGTTATACCAGGACCAAAGGAGTTCCTAGTGGAATAAAATGGATATAGTTAGGTGATTGTGATCTTGAGGAGATAGTCAAATATGTTCGGTTGATTATGAAATTCTAGGTCTAGTATGAGCATGATGATTATTATATTGGTGGATAAATCAAAATTTTAATTAATATTGAAACAATTTGGATTTTAGTTAGGTGATTTTGATCTTCAAACGATGGTCAAATATGTTCGGTGGATTAAGGGATTTAAGTCTATTGGGCGAGTATGCCGATTATTATATTAATGGATAAACAGATCCTTAATTAATCTTGAAACTATTTGTATTTAGTTAGGTATAATTGTGATCTTGAACCAAATTTCACGGTGGATTGTGAGACTTTAGGTGGATTTAGTTAGGTGATTATGATCTTGAGGAGATAGTCAAACGTGTTTTGGTGGATTATCAGATTTTAGGGCTAGTAAGTGAGCATGATGGTTATTATATTGGTAGATAAATAGATCTTTAGTTAATCTTGGAAATATTTGGATTTAGTTACGTGATTGTTATCTTGAACCAAATATCGCGGGGGATTATGATTAGGTGGATTTTGTTAGGTGATTGTGATCTTTAGGAGATAGTTAAAAATGTTCGACAGATAAGAGATTTTAGGTCTAGTATGAGCATGTCTACTTTATATTGGTGGATAATATATTTTCAACTAATCTTACAACAATTTGGATTTAGTTACGTGGTTGTTATCATGAAGCAAATTTGACGATGGCTCATGAGTTTTTGGTGGATTTAGTTAGGTGATTGTGATCTTGAGGGAATAGTCAAAGATGTTTGGTGGATTATGATACATATCTTTAATTAATCTTGGCACAAATTGGATTTAGTTAGGTGGTTGTTATCTTGAAGAAAATTTGACGATGGATTATGATTTTTGGTGGATTTAGTTAGGTGATTGTGATCTTCAACTAAATTTTATAGTGCATTATTAGATTTTAGGTGGATTTAGTTAGGTGATTGTGCTCTTGAGAAAATAGTTAGTGAGGATGATGATTATTCTACATGAGTGACCAAGACGATGATGCCACAAAGAGTTAGTAGGCTAGGAGAGGTGGACAGACCGGCTGCGGCGGCATCAGAGGAAAAGTGAAGCCAGTCAAGCTCCCAGAGGGCCTGGGAGTTATAGCTTTGAGGGCCGGCAACAAGTAGAGCGTCTGTGTGAGGATCGTAATCATAACAAAAGTTAAAGTCAAGAATGACCCTACAACCAGAGTCAACAATCTAACCACCTGAAATGAGCTGCATGGGTCGAGGAATATGAGCAAAACTAGGATCATGGAAAGACGAAGTGCTAAGAGTGCCTCAACTATCGACTGGGAGGGGAGTTCCTAAGAACATGAACATAAGAATCTGGAGGTCGAATGGTAGACAAACTGGAAGAATTAGACGAAGAAGCACCAGTCGATGAAACTAGAAGAAGTGGATGTCAAAGTCGTGCAATTTTTGTTCCTCGTCGATCTGGCTTGGTGTCCTTCCCTTGTATGCGGGTTATGTGTCATGGATTTGATGTCGCATCCTACATTCCTTGTTGGGGACCCTTGGCCCCGGCGACAGGTAGCGTCGTGCACACATCCTGTGGGTTAGACATTGCGGTGCCGACTGCCCCTGCTCCTGCTTCGCCGATAGGTGGTGCTCGAGCGTTCGGCTATGGCGGCGCCCAGCAGGGGAACATGGGTTGTGGGATCGAGGCAGCACACAAAGCAACCCGTAGCCAAGCAAAGGGTGCCCAAGCGGACTGGTGTGGAGCGGAGAGTGCACGAGGGGTGTGAGGGAAGTGATGAAAATGTCGTCGGGAGTGGACTGTCACCGCCATCAGATTTTGAATTTGGAGTCGAGCGGTGAGGGGATGACTATAGGGGAAGCGAGGAAGGCATGAAGAGGGCACTTCAAGGAGAAATGCATCATCCACCCTATGCCTGTGCGTCAGCTGTGATGGTGGACGGTTGTGGGCAGATCCGATGTCTGCACGTGGATCTACTGCTCGGGATGGCATGACATGATTGTTTTGGAGCGAGGTGCCACAACTATTGTATTGTGTGGGTGAGTTTGGAGAGATAGAATTCGTGTCGCACTCTAGTCTAGGCCTTCAACTCTACCAAGTGCAACTTATTTAGAGTTTCTGCTCTCTCAAGCTCAAGCCTGTCTCTGAACCAAATCCAGCCCAAGAAACTGCCTAGCTATAAAAGTTCTGATAGCATGGACTTATAGTGATGTGCTTAACTTATGGATTTGTAAGAGCACCGGTTAAGCGCCAACAACTTTTGCCTGGAATAAAGCCCAACATGAGATTGTGATTGTGTTAGTTAATCATTTTACATCCTTAAGCCCCAACATGCGGAAAGTTGGGTGGTTCCATACAGAAATTGTTTGGATGAGTTATGATTGGAGTCTGATGGTGATGTAGAAGTGATATTCAGGAGATAGTCAAAGATTTTTGGTGGATTATGAGATTTTAGGTCTAGTTGAGTATGGTGATTATTATATTGGTGGATAAACAGATCTATTAATCTTGAAACAATTTAGATTTAGTTAGGTGATTATGATCTTGAACCAAATATCACGATGGATAAATAACTTTAATTGTACATATAAAGATCCATAGTCCGTTAATAGAACTTGTGGTTTATATTGGATTTAGATAACCATGAATTTGGAGTTTATTTAAATCATGGTTAGATGTTGGTGGATTGCTTTGTGTTAAATTCACACTTTCGGAGATTGAAGTTGGAGAACTTTAGGGTGTATCAGATTTGTATAGGTTAGACGAGAGTTTGCAGCACCAATCATGATTATGATAATTGGTGGATTATTGGAGCATCTGGGATTGGATTAGTAGTAAGGAAATAAGAATTTTGAAGTAACACAACTTGTGTTCCCTTTAGGCTAGATGAGACTTAGCGAAATCAATCATGGTTATGAAAATGGTGGATTATTGGAGCATCTGGGATTAGATTAATAATAAGGAAAGAAGGATCTTGGAGTAGCACAACTTGTGTTTCCTTTAGGTTAAATGATATAGATACTTGGATTCTAGGATGGAGATTACTTTGGCACTCAGATTTGTGATGTTTTGATCTAAGCTTAGTAGCTTGCACGTGCCCATATGGATATAAACATGAATATGATACATGTGGATCAGAGTTGTTAGACGTAGGTGATTTTGGTGTCCCTCCCCAAGAATGTTATGAGTACAAGATCATCATTTTGGTTTAATTTGAAGAGATGGCAATTTTGATGGTATGTGATAATCTTGTGGGATTTGGGCCATGTGAGCCTTGTAACAGTTGGCATTAGAGAAACTGTATTTAAGTATGTTATGGTGAACTTTCACCCTCACACCCAATCCTACCAACCCTTAAGTCTCACCAAGCCATGGCTTGGTCGAGCCGCAGCAATAAAGTTGGATATTAAGCCTAAGGATGTGGCCATTGGATTAACCCTTATACCCCATCTATTTGATGAACATCATGAACAACATGTTCATGAGTTCTTGGACAGGTTTGTGGTTACCATCATTGATGACCTCTTGGTCTATTCTCCCCCCGAAGATGATCATAAGCAACACTTGAGAATGGTTTTGGACAAACTTCAAGAACCCCAATTATATGCAAGTTCAAGAAGTATAAAATTTGGCTGAAAGAAGTTGGGTTATGAGGACATGTTTTGTCCATAGAAAGATTGTTAATAGACCCATCAAGGATAGAATCCGTAACCAAGTGGAAGGCTAAAGATTGTGAAGTCAGAAGTTTCCTTCGACTTACTGGTTATTACCGCAAATTTGTGGAAGACTTATGAGCACCATCGATGACTTAACTCCTGAAGAAAGATAATACGTTTGAATGAACGCCCAAGTGTGAAGGGAGCTTCCGAGAGTTTAGAAAAGGTCAACCACTGATCTGTCCTTTGCCACCCCAGACATTTATAAGAGTTTTAAAATTATTGTGATGCATCTAAGCATGGACTCCGTTCTGTCTTGACGTAAGAAGGAAGACTCAAAGCCTATCTATTAAGGCAACTACGTCCTCATGAAGAGAACTACCCTACTCATGATTTGGATCTAGCAGCAGTAGTGCATGCTTTAAGTATGTCTTCTTCTAGATGAACTTAAACATGAGAAAAAGAAGATGGGTAGATTTAATCAACCACTATGACTTTAATATCCATTACCACCCAGATAAGTGTCGTAGTGGATGCTCTCAGCAAGAAGACGTGTACCTTTCCTGCCTTGGCCAAGCAGAGCAATTAGTGATACCTGAAGGCTTCGATAAGTTTGGCGTAGAGCTAGTCAGTAGTGGCTATCTCACTAACTTCAATATTAGGCCCACTCCTAGGTTGAATCAAGAAGAATAGAAGAAATCAATGAAATGATCAAGCATGGGAAAGCCCCGCATTCTCAAAGACAAGCAATGTGTTCTTTGGTTTGGAGGTTGCATCTACATACCTAACGAAGAAGGTTTGAAGAACTAGAATCTACAAGCAGCTCGTGGCACCCCTTTATTCCACCTAGGGAGTACCAAGTTATACCAGGACCAAAGGAGCTCTTAGTAGAATGGAATGCATTTAGTTAGGTGATTGTGGTCTTGAGGAGATAGTCAAATATGTTTGATTGATTATGAGATTTTAGGTCTAGTACGAGCATGATGATTATTATATTGGTGGATACATTAAAATTTTAATTATTATTGGAACAATTTGGATTTTAGTTAGGTGATTTTGATCTTCAAAAGACGGTCAAATATGTTCGGTGGATTAAGGGATTAAAGTCTATTGGGTGAGTATGGTGATTATTAAATTTGGTGGATAAACAGATCCTTAATTAATCTCTAAACTATTTGTATTTAGTTAGGTATAATTGTGATCTTGAACCAAATTTTATGATGGATTGTGAGACTTTAGGTGGACTTAGTTAGGTGATTACGATCTTGAGGAGATAGTCAAAGGTGTTCGGTGGATTATCAGATTTTAAGGCTAGTAAGTGAGCATGATGGTTATTATATTGGTAGATAAATAGATCTTTAGTTAATCTTGGAAATATTTGGATTTAGTTACGTGATTGTTATCTTGAATCAAATATCGCGAGGGATTATGATTAGGTGGATTTTGTTAGGTGATTGTGATATTGAGGAGATACTTAAAGATGTTTGGTGGATAAGAGATTTTAGGTCTAGTATGAGCATGTCTAATTTATATTGGTGGATAATATATCTTCAATTAATCTTACAACAATTTGGACTTAGTTAGGTGGTTGTTATCATGAAGCAAATTTGACGATGGGTCATGAGTTTTTGGTGGATTTAGTCAGGTGACTGTGATCTTGAGGGAATAATCAAAGATGTTTGGTGGATTATGAGACATATCTTTAATTAATCTTGGGACAAATTGGATTTAGTTAGGTGATTATTATCTTGAAGCAAATATGATGATGGATCATGATTTTTGGTGGATTTGGTTAGGTGATTCTGATCTTCAACTAAATTTTACATTGGATTAGAAGATTTTAGGTGGATTTAGTTAGGTGATTGTGCTCTTGAGAAAATAGTTAGTGAGCATGATGATTATTCTACATGAGTGACCAAGACGATGATGCCACAAAGAGACAGTAGGCAAGGAGAAGCGGAGAGACTGGCGGCGGCGTCATCAGAGGGAAGGTGAAGCCAGTCAAGCTCCCAAAGGGCCTGGGAGTTATAGCTTTGAGGGCCGGCAACAAGTAGAGCGTCTGTGTGAGGATCGTAATCAGAACAAGAGTTAAAGTCAAGAATGACCCTGCAACCAGAATCAACAATCTAACCACCTGAAATGAGCTGCATGGGTCGAGGAATATGAGCAAAACTAGGATCATGAAAAGACAAAGTGCTAAGAGTGCCTCGACTATCAACTAGGAGGGAAGTTCCTAAGAATATGGACATAAGAATCTGGAGGTCGAATGGCAGACAAACTGGAAGAATCAGGTGAAGAAGCACCAGTGGGTGAAACTAGAAGAAGTGGGTGTCGAAGTCATGCAATTTTTGTTCCTAGTCGATCTGGCTTGGTGTCCTAACCTTCTATGCGGGTTATGTATCACGAACTTGATGTCGCATCCTACGTTCCCTTGTTGGGGACCCTTGGCCCCGGCGACAGGTAGCGTCGTGCACACATCTTGTGGGTTAGACATTGCGGTGCCGACTGCCCCTGCTCCTGCTTCGCTGATAGGTAGTGCTTGAGCGTTCGGCTATGGCGGTGCCCAGCAGGGGAACACGGGTTGTGGGATCAAGGCAGCACACAAAGCAACCCGTAGCCAAGCAAAGGGTGCCCAAGCAGACTGGCGTGGACCGGAGAGTGCACGAGAGGTGTGAGGGAAGGGGTGAAAATGTCGTCGGGGGCGGACTGCCGCCGCCTTCAGATTTTGAACTTGGAGTCGAGCGGTGAGGGGATGACGATAGGGGAAGCGAGGAAGGCAGGAAGAGGGCACTTCTAGGAAAAGGCATCATCCACCCTATGCCTGTGCGTCGGTCGTGATGGTGGATGGTTGTGGGCAATCCGATGTATGTACGTGGATCTACTACTCAGGATGGCATAACATGATTGTGATCTTGAGGAGGTAGTCAAATATGTTTGTTGATTATGAGATTTTAGGTCTAGTATCGGTTTGATGATTATTATATTGGTGGATAAATCAAAATTTTAATTTATATTGGAACAATTGGATTTTAGTCACGTGATTTTGATCTTCAGAAGATGATAAAATATGTTCGGTGGATTGAAGGATTTAAGTCTATTGGGCGAGTATGGTGATTGGTGGATAAACAGAGCCTTAATAATCTACTATTTGTATTTAGTTAGGTATAATTGTGTTCTTGAACCAAATTTTATGGTGGATTGTGAGACTTTAGGTGGATTTAGTTGAGGAGATAGTCAAAGGTTATTAGATTTTATGGCTATTAAGTGAGCATGATGATTATTATATTGATAGATAAATAGATCTTTAATTAATCTTAGAAATATTTGGATATAGTTAGGTCATTGTTGTCCTAAACCAAATATCGCGGGGATTATGATTAGGTGGATTTTGTTATATAGTTAAAGATGTTCGGTATATATGAAATTTGAGGTCTAGTATGATCATGTCTACTTTATATTAGTGGATAAATATGTTTTCAATTAACTTACAACAATTTGTATTTAGTTAGGTGATTGTTATCTTGAAGCAAATTTGACGATGGATCATGAGTTTTTGGTGGATTTAGTCGGGTGATGTTTGGTGGATTATGAGACATCTTTAATTAATCTTGGAACAAATTGAATTTAGTTAGGTGATTGTTGTCTTGAAGAAAATTCGATGATGGATTATGATTTTTTGGTTATTTAGTTAGGTGGACTTATTTAGGTGATTGCGCTCTTGAGAAAATAGTTAGTGAGCATGATGATTATTCTATTGATGGATAAATAGATCTTTAATTAATTTTGGAGTAATTTGAATTTAGTCAGGTGATTGTTATCTTGAACCAAATTTTACGGTGCATTTTGAGCTTTTGTTGGATTTTGCTAGGTGATTGTGATCTTGAGGAGATAGTCAAAGATGTTCGGTGGATTATGATATTTTAGGTCTAGTATGAGCATGGTTGTTATTAGATTGGTGAATAAACATATCTTTAATTAATCTTGGAACACTTTGAATTTAGTTAGGTACTTTAGTGATTGTGATCTTGAAGCCAATTTGACCATGAATTATGAGTTTTTGGTGGATTTAGTTAGGTAATTGTAATCTTCGAGAGATAATCAAAGATGTTTGGTGGATTAAGAGATTTTAGTTCTAGTACGTGAGCATGGTGATTATTATGTTGGTGGATAAACATATTTTAATCTTGGAACACTTTGAATTTAGTTAGGTCATTGTGATCTTCAAGCAAATTTACCAATGGATTATGAGATTTTAGGTGATTGTGATCTTGAGGAGATAGTCAAAGATGTTCAATGGATTATGAGATTTTTAATCAAAGATGTTTGGTGGATTAAGAGATTTTAGTTCTAGTACGTGGGCATGGTGATTATTATGTTGGTGGATAGACATTTTTAATTAATCTTGGAACACTTTGGATTTAGTTAGGTGATTGTAATCTTCAAGCAAATTTATCGATGGATTATGAGATTTTAGGTGATTGTGATCTTAGGGAGATAGTCAAAGATATTCGGTGGATTATGATATTTTAGGCCTATTATAAACATGGCCACTATTATATTGGTAGATAAAGCCTTCAGTTAATCTTGAAATAATTTGAATTTAGTCAGGTGATTGTGATCTTGAAGCAAATTTGACGATGGATTTTGAGTGGATTTAATTAGGTAATTGTGATCTTGAGGAAGTATGAGTTTTTGGTGGATTTAATTAGGTAATTGTGATCTTGAGGAGATAGTCAAAGATGTTTGGTGTATTATGACATTTTAGTTCTAATAAGTGAGTATGGTGATTATTATGTTGGTGGGTGAACAGGTTTAATTAGGTGATTGTTATCTTCAAGCAAATTTACGGGTGGATTATGTGATTTTAGGTGGATTTAGTTAGGTGATTGTGATCTTGAGGAGATAGTCAGAGATAGTCAAAGATGTTCAGTGGATTATGAGATTTTAGGTCTAGTATATGCATGGCTACTGTTATATTGATGATAGTCAAAGATGTTCAGTGGATTATGAGATTTTAGGTCTAGTATATGCATGGCTACTGTTATATTGATGGATAAACATATCTTCAATTAATCTTGGAATAATTTGGACTTTGTTAGGTGAGTGTCTTGTTAAAGCAAATTTGACAATCAATTATGAGTTTTTGGTGGATTATGAGATTTTTTTTGCCTAGTATGAGTATGTTTAGTATGTATTGGTGGGTAAATATATCTTTAATTATTGGAACAATTTGGATTTAGTTGGGTAATAGTGATCTTGAAGCAAATTTGATGATGGATTATAAGTTTTTGTGTGGATTTACTTAGATGATCATGAGTAAAAATGATCAATAAATTATGAGATTTTTAGATCTAGTACATGAGCATAATGATTATTATATTGGTGGATAAGCTAATCTTCAATTAATATTGGAACACTTTTGATTTAGTTAGGTGATGGTGACTTGAAGCAAATTTGTCTATGGATTATGATATTACAGGTGGATTAAGTTAGGTGATTGATGTTGAGGAGATACTCAAAGATGTTTGGTGGATTATGAGCTTTTAGGTCTACTATGAGCATGGCTACTATTATATTGGTGGATAAAAAGATCTTCAATTAATCTTGCGACAATTTGGATTTAGTTAGGTGATTATGATCTTGAACCAAAATTCATGGTGTATGATAAAATTTTAGGTGGATTTAGTTAGGGGATTGTGATCTTGAGGAGATTGTCAAAATGTTAGGTGGATTATGAGATTTTAGGTCTAATATGAGCATGGCTACTACTATATTGATGGATAAACAGATCTTCAATCAATCTTGCAACAATATGGATTTAGTAGGTCATTATGATCTTGAACAAAAATTCATGGTGGATTATAATTTTTTTGGTGGACTTAGTTAGGTGATTGTGATCTTGAGGAGATAGTCGAAAAAGTTCGGTGGATTCTGAGATTTTAGGTCTAGTATGAGCATGGCTACATATTGGTGGATAAATACATCTTTAGTCAATCTTGCAACCATTTGGATTTAGTTAGATTATGATATTGAACCAAAATTCATGGTGGATTATGAAATTTTAGGTGGATTTAGTTAGGTAATTGTGATCTTGAGGAGATAGTAAAAACTGTTCGGTTGATTATGAGATTTTGGGTCTAGTATGAGCATGGCTACTATTATACTGGTGGATAAACATATCTTAAATTAATTTTGAAACAATTTGGATTTAGTTAGGTGATTGTGATCTTGAAGCAAATCTAACGATGAATTACGAGTTTTTCTTTGATTTAGTTAGGTGATTGTGATTGTGATCTTGATGAGTTTGTCAAACATGTTCGATGAATTATGAGATTTTAGGTCTAGTAAGTGAACATTTGGTGGATAAGTAGATCTTTAGAGATTGGCGCGTGGACAACAGGAAACAACCGGACTTGTGGAAGATGTCGTCCAGGAGACACCGGTGACGATGTCTCTTTAGTTAGCACCCCACAACAACAACCATCGCCCAACACCACGCCACCGCAAGCCACGCGAGGCCGCCAAGGCAACCAACACCAGCTTCCAGTCTAGTAGACACCATGTTCACTCAGTCAGCAATTCCAAGGAAGGGACGATGTCGCGCCACCGCTCCCAGGTCCGACCTAGGGGACGGTCAAGGCCTCCAGGGAGGAGACGTCGCCAACCACACAGGAATTTTCTTGGAGCACCTTGTAATAACCGCGCCGCCGCGAAGCAGAGTGATAACCCACAAGTATAGGGGATCGCAACAGCTTTCGAGGGTAGAGTATTCAACCCAAATTTATTGATTCGACACAAGGGGAGCCAAAGAATATTCTCAAGTATTAGCAGTTGAGTTGTCAATTCAACCACACCTGGAAACTTAGTATCTGCGACAAAGTGTTTAGTAGCAAAGTAATATGATAGTGGTGGTAGCGGCAACAAAAGTAAAGACAACAAAAGTAATGTTTTTGGTATTTTGTAGTGATTGTAACAGTAGCAGCGGGAAATTAAATAAGCGTAAACCGGTATATGGAAAACTCGTAGGCACCGGATCAGTGATGGATAATTATGTCGGATGCGGTTCATCATGTAACAATCATAACATAGGGTGACACAGAACTAGCTCCAATTCATTAATGTAATGTAGGCATGTATTCCGTATATAGTCATACGTGCTTATGGAAAAGAACTTGCATGACATCTTTTGTCCTACCCTCCCGTGGCAGCGGGGTCCTATTGGAAACTAAGGGATATTAAGGCCTCCTTTTAATAGAGAACCGGAACAAAGCATTAGCACATAGTGAATACATGAACTCCTCAAACTATGGTCATCACCGGGAGTGGTCCCGATTATTGTCGCTTCGGGGTTGCCGGATCATAACACATAGTAGGTGACTATAGACTTGCAAGATAGGATCAAGAACTCACATATATTCATGAAAACATAATAGGTTCAGATCTGAAATCATGGCACTCGGGCCCTAGTGGCAAGCATTAAGCATAGCAAAGTCATAGCAACATCAATCTCAGAACATAATGGATACTAGGGATCAAAACCTAACAAAACTAACTCAATTACATGATAAATCTCATCCAACCCATCACCGTCCAGCAAGCCTACGATGGAATTACTCACGCACGGCGGTGAGCATCATGAAATTGGTGATGGAGGATGGTTGATGATGACGACGGTGACGAATCCCCCTTTCCGGAGCCCCGAACAGACTCCAGATCAGCCCTCCCGAGAGGTTTTAGGGCTTGGCGGCGGCTCCGTATCATAAAACGCGATGATTTCTTCTCTCTGATTTTTTTCTCTTTGAAAGCAAATATATAGAGTTGGAGTTGGCGTCGGAGGGCATCCAGGGGCCCACGAGGTAGGGGGCATGCCCTAGGGGGGGGGGGGGCGCCCCCCACCCTCGTGAGAAGGGTGTGGGCCCCCTAGTCTTCATCTTTGGCGAGGATTTTTTATTATTTTTCTAAGATGTTCCGTGGAGTTTCAGGTCATTCCGAGAATATTTGTTTTCTGCACATAAAACAACACCATGGCAATTCTGCTGAAAACAGCGTCAGTCCGGGTTAGTTCCATTCAAATCATACAAGTTAGAGTCCAAAACAAGGGCAAAAGTGTTT
>NC_057794.1:558943860-559062639 GCF_018294505.1 Triticum aestivum | reverse complement strand
CTGGTCTTCATCTTTGGCGAGGATTTTTTATTATTTTTCTAAGATGTTCCGTGGAGTTTCAGGTCATTCCGAGAATATTTGTTTTCTGCACATAAAACAACACCATGGCAATTCTGCTGAAAACAGCGTCAGTCCGGGTTAGTTCCATTCAAATCATACAAGTTAGAGTCCAAAACAAGGGCAAAAGTGTTTGGAAAAGTAGATACTACGGAGACGTATCAACTCCCCCAAGCTTAAACCCTTGCTTGTCCTCAAGCAATTCAGTTGACAAACTGAAAGAAAGAAAGAAAAACTTTTACAAACTCTGTTTGCTCTTGTTGTTGTAACTATGTCAAGCCAGCATTCAAGATTTTAGCATAGATCATAACTAACCATATTTGCAATAATTCTCAGGTCTCATAATTACTCATATCAATAGCATAATCAACTAGCAAGTCATAATAATAAATCTCGGATGACAACACTTTCTCAAAACAATCATAATATGATATAACAAGATGGTATCTCGCTAGCCCTTTCTGAGACCGCAAAACATAAATGCAGAGCATCTTTAAAGATCAAGGACTGACTAGACATTGTAATTCATGGTAAAAGAGATCCAATCATAGTCATACCCAATATAAATTAACAGTGATGAATGCAAATGACGGCTGTGCTCTCCAGCTAGTGCTTTTTAATAAGAGGGTGATGACTCAACATAAAAGTAAATGGATAGGCCCTTCGCAGAGGGAAGCAGGGATTTGTAGAGGTGCCAGAGCTCGGTTTTGAAATGGAGATAAATTGCATTGTGAGCGATATACTTTCATTGTCAACATAACAACTAAGAGATGGCGATATCTTCCATGCTAAACACATTATAAGCGATTCCCAAACAGAATGGTAAAGTTTATACTCCCCCTCCACCAACAAGCATCAATCCATGGCTTGCTCGAAACAACGAGTGCCTCCAACATACATCAGGTCCCAGGGGGAGTTTTGTTTGCAATTAATTTTGATTTAGTTTGCATAAAGCATGGGACTGGGCATCCCGATGACCAGCCATTTTTTCGTGAGTTAGGAGCGGAGTCCACTCCTCTTGAGAATAACCCGCCTAACACAGAAGATAAGGACAACCTTGGTTGATACATGAGCTATTCGAGCATACAAAACAGAATGTTTATTTGAAGGTTTAGAGTTTGGCACATACAAATTTACTTGGAACGGCAGGTAGATACCGCATATAGGAAGGTATAGTGGACTCATCTGGAATAACTTTGGGGTTTAAGAGATTGGGTGCACAAGCAGTATTCCCGCTTAGTACAAGTGAAGGCTAGCAAAAGACTGGGAAGCGACCAACTAGAGAGCGACAACAGCCATGTACATGCATTAAAATTAATAAACATTGGATGCAAGCATGAGTAGGATATAATCCACCATGAACATAAATATCGTGAAGGCTATGTTGATTTTGTTTCAACTACATGCGTGAACATGTGCCAAGTCAAGTCACTTAAATCATTCAAAGGAGGATACCACCCCATCATACCACATCATAATCATCTCAATAGCATGTTGTCACACAAGGTAAACCATTATAACTCATAGCTAATCAAGCATGGCACAAGCAACTATGGTCTCTAATTGTCATTGCAAACATGTTTATTCATAATAAGCTGAATCAAGAACGAGGGACTCATCATATTTACAAAAACAAAAGAGGTCGAGTTCATACCAGCTTTTCTCATCTCAGTCAGTCCATCATATATCATCATAATTGCTTTTCACTTGCACGACCGAACAGTGTGAATAATAATAAGAGTGTACGTGCATTGGACTAAGCTGGAATCTGCGAGCATTCAATAAACAGCAGAAGACAAGACAATATGGGCTCTTGGTTAAATCAACAATAATGCATATAAGAGCCACTTCAACAATTTAATCATGGTCTTCTCCTACTGACCCCCAAAGAAAAGAAAAGAAATAAAACTATTTACACGGGAAAGCTCCCAACAAGCAAAAGAAGAACGTGAAATATTTTTGGGTTTTCTTTTTAATTATTACTACTACAACAGAAAAATAAACTACTACTATTTTTTTTGGGTTTTTCTTAAGGTTTAACAAACACACAAGAAGAAAGCAGGAAAAAGAAAATAAACTAGCATGGATATTACAGTGAAAGAGTATGAGCACCGACATTTAGCAATGAGTGTGTGTGAACATAAATGTAATGTCGGTTAGAAATACGTACTCCCCCAAGGTTAGGCTTTTGGCCTAAGTTGGTCTATGGCCACATCTGGCCTAGCGGATATCCATAATAATAGTTGTTGGGGTCGTACTGTGATGAGGAAGAAGAAGGCTCCGATTGCCACTGGCTGGCAATCATCTCCGGATCCCACTGATAGTTAGACTGCCGTGCAGGATCAAATTGTGGTTCCGGTTCTGGCTCCTCGGATGGTGCAGGGTGCCGGTAGGCGTGAATAGCCGTCAACGGAACAAGGTATGTGCCTACAGTCAAATCAAACAAAGAAGGAGTAGGCAGGATAATAGTCTCAGGGTGATGTTTGTAAAAGAACAATTGATATTTAAGTTCTCCTGCCCTATTCTTAACAATAAAATCATGTGCCACCATACTTTTATGATCTAGATAAACACGGGGCAGCACCTTTTCTTCCTTCTCAGCATGCCTAATAGGTATGTTAAAATGTGCAGCTAGGCGTGTAGCATAGATGCCTCCAAAGATGGGACCCTTAGTACGGTTCATACTTAACCGTCTAGCAATAATACCGCCCATACTAAAAGTGTTATCACTGTATAAACCGTGGTGCAGAATAATTATATCAGGTATACGAAGGTTTCCACAGTTTCCGCGTCCAATTAAACAACGACTAGCAAATAATGCAAAGTAACGTAAAACAGGAAAATGTATGCTAGTGATTCGTGCATCGGAAACCTTCCTAGTTTCTCCTACAGTGATAGTATCAATAAACCCAGCCACATCATCATAATGTGGTTCTTCTGTCTTGCCCTCAAAAGGGACTAAGCAAATCCGACAGAAATCATAAAGTGACATCTCCTTATGCTCATCATATAAATGAAACTCCACCGTAGGTGGTGAGTTCCTAGAATGAAAATGAAAGTTTTGCACAAAAGTATTTGTGAGTAAGAGGTACTGATCGCATTGGTCCTGGAGGAAAGCGGTGAGGCCTGCATTATAAGCCAATTCATGAAAATCTTCATAGATACCGGTTGCTCTCAAGAAATCATCAGAAGGCCATTCACACGCCCGAATCTCCGCGGTGCGCGGCAAATTATACTTAGGCTTCGGTGCCTTTTCCTTTGAGCTTTGGCTCGATGAGCCCCTCAAAAATCTTCTCATTATTTTTCTGAAATAATCTGAAATTTTTAGTAACTTCAAATAAAAGTGAACCAACTTCAATAATATTAATAGCAACTACTCCTACAAGTGCCTAGAGCCTAAATCAAGCATTAGGACTACTTGGGACCATATAAATTTGACATGCAAGCTCAAGAACATGGTCACCTATGCAGCACAAATTTGCAAAGAATAAAGCACTAGAACAAAAACTAATTGGACCAATGGAGGAGTCACATACCAAGGAACAATCTCCCCAAGCAGTTTTGCAAGAGGTGCTTTGAGCAAGGAGATCGAAAATCACAGCAAAAGTGGCTGGAACTCGTGCTTGAGTTGGTTTTTCGTGTTTGTGTGAGACAGAGGAAGAAGACGGGTGTTGGGATAAGTGGAGGAGGGCCACCGTGGGCCCATGAGGCAGGGGCACGCCCTAGAGGGGGGGGGGGCGCCCACCACCCTCGTGGCCAGGTGGCAGCTCCTCCCGCGGTAATTTTTGCATAGTAAATCCTCAAATATTCCCGAAAAAATCATATTAAATTGGCATGTCATTCTGAGGACTTTTATTTTTGGGATATTTTTATATTGCACAGATAAGTCAGGAAACAGACAGAAAAATACTATTTTTACTTTGTTTAATATAAATAACAGAAAGTAAAAGTGGGGTACAGAGGGGTGTGCTTCTAGTTTCATCCATCTCATGCTCATCAAAAAGAATCCACTAACAAGGTTGATCAAGTCTTGTTAACAAACTCATTCCGATAATCATGAAACCGGAGAAATTTCAAATAACACTAAGTTACCTCAACGGGGATATGCACATCCCCAATAATAAGAATATCATATTTCTTCTTGACAGTAGGAAGAGGAAATTCAAAACCTCCAAATATAATCGATGGAATTTTTCCAATAGAGTTGATACTATGAACTTGAGGTTGTTTCCTCGGAAAGTGTACTGTATGCTCATTACCATTAACATGAAAAGTGACGTTGCCTTTGTTGCAATCAATAACAGCCCCTGCAGTATTAAGAAAAGGTCTTCCAAGAATAATAGACATACTATCATCCTCGAGAATATCAAGAATAACAAAGTCCGTTAAAATAGTAACGTTCGCAACCACAACAGGCACATCCTCACAAATACCGACATGTATAGCAGTTGATTTATCAGCCATTTGCAAAGATATTTCGGTAGGTGTCAGCTTATTCAAGTCAAGTCTACGATATAAAGAGAGAGGCATAACACTAACACCGGCTCCAAGATCACATAAAGCAGTTTTAATATAATTTCTTTTAATGGAGCAAGGTATAGTAGGTACTCCGGGGTCTCCAAGTTTCTTTGGTATTCCACCCTTAAAAGTATAATTAGCAAGCATGGTGGAAATTTCAGCTTCCGGTATCTTTCTTTTATTAGTAATGATATCCTTCATATATTTAGCATAAGGATTTGTTTTGAGCACATCAGTTAATCGCATACGCAAAAAGATAGGCCTAATCATTTCAGCAAAGCGCTCAAAATCCTCATCATCCTTTTTCTTGGATGGTTTTGGAGGAAAAGGCATGGGTTTCTGAACCCAAGGTTCCCTTTCTTTACCATGTTTCCTAGCAACAAAGTCTCTTTTATCATAACGTTGATTCTTTAATTGTGTGTTATCAAGATCAACAGCAGGTTCAATTTCTACATCATTGTCATTACTAGGTTGAGGATCATCATGAACATCATCATTAATATTTTCATTATGTTCATGTTCATTACCAGATTGTGTTTCAGCATCAGACATAGAGATATCATTTGGATTATCAGGTGGTTCAGCAATAGGTTCACTAGAAGTTTGCACAGTTCTATCATTTTTCTTCTTCTTCTTCTTCTTTTTAGAAGAACTAGGAACATCAATATTATTTATTTGAGAATCTTGCTCGATTCTCTTATGGTGGCCTTCAGGATACAAAGGTTCCTGAGTCATTCTACCAGTTCTAGTAGCCACTCTAACAGCATAATCATTTTTCTTACTATTCATTTCATCAAGCACTTCTTTTTGAGCCTTAAGTACTTGTTCTACTTGAGTGGTAACCATAGAAGCATGTTTTCTAACAAGTTTAAGTTCACCTTTAATATTAGCCATATAATCACCCAGGCGTCTAATCATATAAGCATTTTCTTGTAATTGTCTACCAAAATAATCATTGAAGTCGTCTTGCTTAAACATAAAGTTATCAAACTCATCCAAGCACTGACTAGCAATTTTAGTAGGAGGGACTTCAGCTTTATCATATCTATAGAGAGAATTTACCTTTACTACCTGTGTCGGGATATCGGGATCAGGAGGTTCTTCAATAAATAAAGAATTAAGATCATATGTTTCTTCAACAGGCGGTATATTAAGACCATGTATTTCTTCAATAGGAGGTAAATTCTTAACATCTTCAGCTTTAATACCTTTTTCTTTCATAGATTTATTTGCCTCTTGCATATCTTCGGGACTGAGGAATAGAACACCTCTCTTCTTCGGAGTTGGTTTAAGAATAGGCTCAGTAATTGGAGCAGGAGCTGGCTCAGGAGGTGCCCAATTATTTTCATTTGTCCACATATTATTCAATAGGATTTCAGCTTCATCCGGTGTTCTTTCCCTGAAAAGAGAACCAGCACAACTATCCAGGTAATCTCTGGAAGCATCGGTTAGTCCATTATAAAAGATATCAAGTATTTCAGGTTTCTTAAGAGGATGATCAGGCAAAGCATTAAGTAACTTGAGAAGCCTCCCCCAAGCTTGTGGGAGACTCTCTTCTTTAATTTGCACGAAGTTGTATATTTCCCTCAAAGCAGCTTGTTTCTTATGAGCAGGGAAATATTTAGCAGATAAGTAATAAATCATATCCTGGGGACTACGCACACAACCAGGATCAAGAGAATTAAACCATATCTTAGCATCACCCTTTAATGAGAACGGAAATATTTTGAGTATACAGAAGTAATGTGATCTCTCATCATTAGTGAACAGGGCAGCTATATCATTTAACTTAGTAAGATGTGCCACAACAGTTTCAGATTCATAGCCATAAAACGGATCAGATTCAACCAAAGTAATTATATCAGGATCAACAGAGAATTCATAATCCTTATCAGGAACACATATAGGCGAAGTAGCAAAAGTAGGGTCGGGTTTCATTTTATCTCTAAGTGATTCTTTGTTCCATTTAACTAATAACCTCTTAAGCTCATATCTATCTTTGCAAGCTAAAATAGCGGCAGGAGATTCCATATCAAAAAGATAGCCCTCAGGAATAACAGTCATATTTTCATCATCACTATCATCATCGTATTCAGACTCAATAATTTCTTTTTTCTCTAGCCCTAGCAATTTGTTCATCAAGAAATTCACCAAGGGGCGCAATAGTATCAGGCATAGATGCAGTTTCATCATAAGTATCATGCATGGCAGAAGTGGCATCATCAATAACATGCGACATATCAGAACGAAGCAGAAGCAGGTGTAGGTGTCGCTAACTTACTCATAACAGAAGGTGAATCAAGTGCAGAGCTAGATGGCAGTTCCTTACCTCCCCTCGTAGTTGAGGGATAGATCTTGGTTTTTGGATCTCTCAAGTTCTTCATAGTGTCCAGCAGATATAAATCCCAAGTGACTCAAAGAATAGAGCTATGCTCCCCGGCAACGGCGCCAGAAATTGGTCTTGATAACCCACAAGTATAGGGGACCGCAACAACTTTCGAGGGTAGAGTATTCAACCCAAATTTATTGATTCGACACAAGGGGAGCCAAAGAATATTCTCAAGTATTAGAAGTTGAGTTGTCAATTCAACCACACCTGGAAACTTAGTATCTGTGACAAAGTGTTTAGTAGCAAAGTAATATGAGAGTGGTGGTAGCGGCAACAAAAGTAAAGACAACAAAAGTAATGTTTTTGGTATTTTGTAGTGATTGTAACAGTAGCAGCGGGAAAGTAAATAAGCGTAAACCAGTATATGGAAAACTCGTAGGCACCGGATCAGTGATGGGTAATTATGCCGGATGCGGTTCATCATGTAACAGTCATAACATAGGGTGACACAGAACTAGCTCCAATTCATCAATGTAATGTAGGCATGTATTCCGTATATAGTCATACGTGCTTATGGAAAAGAACTTGCATGACATCTTTTGTCCTACCCTCCCGTGGCAACGGAGTCCTATTGGAAACTAAGGGATATTAAGGCCTCCTTTTAATAGAGAACCGGAACAAAGCATTAGCACATAGTGAATACATGAACTCCTCAAACTATGGTCATCACCGAGAGTGGTCCCGATTATTGTCACTTCGGGGTTGCCGGATCATAACACATAGTAGGTGACTATAGACTTGCAAGATAGGATCAAGAACTCACATATATTCATGAAAACATAATAGGTTCAGATCTGAAATCATGGAACTTGGGCCCTAGTGGCAAGCATTAAGCATAGCAAAGTCATAGCAACATCAATCTCAGAACATAATGGATACTAGGATCAAACCCTAACAAAACTAACTCGATTACATGATAAATCTCATCCAACCCATCACCGTCTAGCAAGCCTACGATGGAATTACTCACGCACGGCGGTGAGCATCATGAAATTGGTGATGGAGGATGGTTGATGATGACGACGGCGACGAATCCCCCTCTTCGGAGCCCCGAACAGACTCCAGATCAGCCCTCCCGAGAGGTTTTAGGGCTTGGCGGCGGCTCCGTATCGTAAAACATGATGATTTCTTCTCTCTGATTTTTTTCTCTTCGAAAGCAAATATATAGAGTTGGAGTTGGCGCCGGAGGGCATCCAGGGGGACCACGAGGTAGGGGGCGCGCCCTATGAGGGCGCCCCCCACCCTCGTGAGAAGGGTGTGGGCCCCCTGGTCTTCATATTTGGCAAGGATTTATTATTATTTTTTCTAAGATGTTCCGTGGAGTTTCAGGTCATTCCGAGAATATTTGTTTTCTGCACATAAAACAACACCATGGCAATTCTGCTGAAAACAGCGTCAGTCCGGGTTAGTTCCATTCAAATCATACAAGTTAGAGTCCAAAACAAGGGCAAAAGTGTTTGGACAAGTAGATATGACGGAGACGTATCACAGAGCACATCTTTGATCAGAAAGCACATGTCCAAGCCAAGCTTAGTTTCTGAGTCGAAGGATGTCTTCGATCAGAAAGCCAGTAACAAGTATTGGATTGATGTGCAACTTAGATGGGGAGACTACGATTCACACAACATAAAACGTTACACAAGAACAAAATTTGTTGACTACATGACATATAATATGTCCATCTACCCTTCTCCGACTGGTATGATTTTGAGTATCCATTAACTGCCAATTTCTTTCCTTGTCTGAGTCTTCTGTGCTTAATGTTGATTAATATTTCTTTCAGGGGTGATGATTGGACTGATCTAGCTTATAATTTGCACTCTTCTTTTGATAACTGCTTCCCCGGGTCAAAGCCCCTCCTCTTTTTCGAGAAAACGCAAAGGCTTTTGTGTTACATTTCATTGAAAGTGGGGGGGGGGGTGGAAAAAGCCTCCTAGGAGGTGAGTTTACAACAACATTGGCCAATCAGTGTACATCCCAGGATGTGGGCAGAACAACCCTAAGCCCCTGGGCACCAGCTCTAACCCAGCAGCGGGCCTCGTCTTTAATCCTATCTACTAGGATATCAATCAAGGGTGTCGCATTGTCAAAGACGCACGCGTTCCTGTGCTTCCAGAGCATCCAGGGAACAAGCAAGGCAATTGACCTGAGGGCCTTGCGATGCGTTTCCGGTGCGTGTGAATTCACTTGCTGCCACCATGCCATGACAGTGGTCTCATGGGCCGGTGCACGGATCGGCAGGCACAACTAGGACAGGATA
Source organism: Triticum aestivum (assembly GCF_018294505.1). NCBI lineage: Eukaryota > Viridiplantae > Streptophyta > Magnoliopsida > Poales > Poaceae > Triticum > Triticum aestivum. Next base: position 559,053,415 of record NC_057794.1, on the reverse strand, counting down.
GCATGCTATGTTTGCCAAGCGAAGGGACAGTTCAGGAGCAGGTGCTGTATTGTTTCTGTGGCTTGGTCGCAAAGGAGGCACCTGGGGTGATGCTGCAGTCCGCAACGAGCGAGCCTTTCTGCCAGCCAGCAACGATCTTGATTTGCCAACCAGTGGAAAAATTTCACTCGTGGTGGCGCCCAGCTTTTCCAAGTCAGCTTCCAGGAAGTGCATAGCGTGGAGCCGTGGAAGGTGACCGCATAGCAGGACTGCGCCGAGTAGATGCCGTTGGCCGTCCACCTCCAAAGCAGCCGGTCTGGGTCGTTCGATAGGACGGTATGACACACCTTCTGCCAGATCATCAGGTATTGGCCTATCTCATGGAGGCCGAGGACTCCCTGGATGTCACACACCCAGGAGTTCCCGAGCAGCCCTTCCGCCACCGTCCTAGAATTACGCCGCCGTTTGGGGATGCACAGGTAGAGCAGTGGTGCGAGCTCGCGAATGGACTGCCCATTGATCCAACGATCCTCCCAAAATAGGGCCGATTGGCTGTTCCCAACTGTCATGGTGGTGGAGGCGAAGAACAGCGCACGCTCCTCCGATGAGAATTGGAGGTCAATCCCCTGCCAAGCACGGTCCGTGTCGACACGTGCGAACCATAGCCATCGGAGCCGAAGCACCATCCCGGCGCGCTCCAGATCTCGCACCCCTAGTCCTCCGTACTCGATGGGGTGGCCAACGTGTCACCAGTTGACATGGCAGTGCCCTCCTTTGGCAATGGCACGTCCAGCCCATAGGAATCCCCTTTGAATCTTCTCTAGCTGCTTAAGGGTCTCCTTTGGAGGGGCGAATGCTAGCATCTGATGTACGGGGATAGCACTGAGTACCGACTTGGCCAGAGCAAGGCGCCCAGCCTTATTCATGAGCCATGCCTTCCAGGTGGGCAGCTTGGCGGCCACCGAGTCCACCAATGGTTGTAGCTGGGCGGCAGTAGGGCGGCGCGTTGTCAGGGGAATACCAAGGTAGGTAATAGGGAGTTGCGCTACCGGGCATCAGAGCTGGGCGAGTACTGCATCCGCCTCGGGTTCACCATGGAGAACAGTGGCGAAACTCTTGGCGTAGTTCACCTCTAATCCGCTCGCCTCGCCAAACAGGGTCAGGATACCCTTGATGGCAGCCACATCGCCCGTCGTTGCATGGCAGAATAACATGACATCGTCGGTGTACAGGGAGATCGTCGGGATATGCCGATGTGGGTGGAGCCGCTGTAGAATGCCGGAGTCAATGGCGCGGCGCATCAGTCTGCCAAGTGTGTCCACAGCAAGCACGAAGAGCTGTGGGGACACCGGGTCCCCTTGGCGCAGCCCGTTGCGATGCCAAATTGGTGGGCCCGGCTCGCCATTGATCAGAACATGGGTGCTAGACGTCGATTGCAGGATCGCGAGCCATTCCCGGAATCGGTCTCCGAATCTGTATTGGCGCAGTACCTCGAAGAGGAACGGCCAAGATAGGGAGTCGAAGGCATGCGTGAGGTCGAGCTTGAGCGTGATCCGTGGAGCTCCAAGTTGGTGAAGCATCTTGAGCGATTGCCTGACAAGAATGAAGTTGTCGTGTAGGCTGCGGCCGGTGATGAACGTGTTCTGGTTGCGGCTAACCAGGTTGTCCAACCTGGGTGCAAGGCGCAATGATAGGACTTTGGCGAAGAGCTTGGCCACTAGATGTATCAAGCATATCAGCCGGTAGTCGCGAAGCTGGTGGGCGTCGACGCGTTTGGGCAGCAGGGTCATGAGGGCCTGGTTGAGCTTGCTGAAACCACGGCCTCTCATCACAGCTGCTGGAAAACGTCCATGAAGTCTTGCCTGACTATGCCCCAGCAAGCTTGGAGAAATTCCGTGGTGAACCCGTCCGGCCCCGGGGCCTTATGGGTGGGGAGGCGCTTAACAACGTCCCAGACCTCCTCCGCTGAGAAGGGCGCGTCGAGGCACGCGAGATCGCTCGCATCAATGAGGTGCTCCAAGTCCATCGTCACGTCGCGGGCGGTGGACGTACCCAAGATACCGTCGAAGTGCTCAAACGCCGCCTGCACCATCTCAGCATGGTCGGTGAGCGTGTGCCCCTCCACAGTCAGGCTGAGGATCATGTTCTTCTGCCTCTAGAAGGAACACTGCCTATGGAAGAAGCCAGTGTTGGTGTCGCCGTCCTTGAGAGTGGCAATGCGTGCATGCTGCCGAGCAATGGTGCGCTCAAGGGATGCAAGACCGAGATATTTGAATTTCAGCTACTTCTGCAACCAGCCTTCTGGAGGGGTAAGCACGCGAATCTCCTGGGCCTTGTCGAAGCGCGCGATGAGCTCCCGGGAAATGGCCATCTTATCCCTGATGTTGCCCGTCGACTTGGCACTCCAGTTGGTGAGGCTGCGAGCTGTGGCTTGCATGCGAATCATGAGGCGGTGGAAGGGGTCCTCGGCATGGACCGAGCCCCATGCCATGGCCATCGTGTCGTGGAACCCATCAAGTCTTAGCTAGTAATCCTCAAAGTGAAAACGCCGGTGAGCAGCAGGCATGGGGGAGCAGTCTGCTACCTCTTGAGCTTGCGTTGGATTTCCCCGAAGAGGAAGGGATGATGCAGCAGAGTAGCGTAAGTATTTCCCTCAGTTTTTGAGAACCAAGGTATCAATCCAGTAGGAGGCCACGCTCAAGTCCCTCGTACCTGCACAAAACGATAGCTACTCGCAACCAACGTGATTAGGGGTTGTCAATCCCTTCACGGTCACTTACGAGAGTGAGAACTGATAGATATAATATTTTTTGGTATTTTTGGTATAGAGATGCAAAGTGAAAAGTAAAAGGCAAAGTAAAAAAGCAAAGCAAGATTAAAGTGATGGCGATTAATATGATGAGAATAGACCCGGGGGCCATACGTTTCACTAGTGGCTTCTCTCAAGAGCATAAGTATTCTACGGTGGGTGAACAAATTACTGTTGAGCAATTGACAGAATTGAGCATAGTTATGAGAATATCTAGGCATGATCATGTATATAGGCATCACATCCGAGACAAGTAGACCGAAACGATTCTGCATCTACTACTATTACTCCACTCATCGACCGCTATCCAGCATGCATCTAGAGTATTAAGTTAAAAACAGAGTAACGCTTTAAGCAAGATGACATGATGTAGAGAGATAAATTCATGCAATATGAAATAAACTCCATCTTGTTATCCTCGATGGCAACGATGCAATACGTGCCTTGCTGCCCCTTCTGTCACTAGGAAAGGACACCGCAAGATCGAACCCAAAGCTAAGCACTTTTCCCATGGCAAGAACTACCAATCTAGTTGGCCAAACCAAACGGATAATTCGATGAGACTTGCAAAGATAACCAATCATACATAAAAGAATTCAGAGAAGATTCAAATATTATTCATAGATAGACTTGATCATAAATCCACAATTCATCGGTCTCAACAAACACACCGCAAAAAGAAGAAGATTACATCAAATAGATCTCCACAAGAGAGGGGGATAACTTTGTATTGAGATCCAAAAAGAGAGAAGAAGCCATCTAGCTACTAACTATGGACCCGAAGGTCTGAGGTAAACTACTCACACTTCATCGGAGAGGCTATGATGATGTAGAAGCCCTCCGTGATAACGGCCCTCTCCGACGGAGCTCCAGAACAGGCCCCAAGATGGGATCTCATTGATACAGAAAGTTGCGGCGGTGGAATTAGGTTTTTGGCTCCGTTTCTGATCGTTTGGGGGTACATAGGTATATATAGGAGGAAGGAGTACGACGGTGGAGCACCGAGGGGCCCACGAGGCAGGGGGCGCGCCCTAGGAGGGTGGGCGCGCCCCCCACCCTCGTGACCGCCTCTTTGACTCCTTGGAGTAGGGTCCAAGTCTCCCGGATCACGTTTGGTGAGAAAATCACGTTCCCGAAGGTTTTATTCCGTTTGGACTCCGTTTGATATTCCGTTTCTCCGAAATACTGAAATAGGCAAAAAACAACAATTCTGGGTTGGGCCTCCGGTTAATAGGTTAGTCCCAAAAATAATATAAAAGTGGAAAATAAAGCCCAATATAGTCCAAAACAGTAGATAATATAGTATGGAGCAATCAAAAATTATAGATACGTTGGAGACGTATCAGGCATTCCCAAGCTTAATTCCTGCTCGTCCTCGAGTAGGTAATTGATAAAAAGAGAATTTTTGATGCGGAGTGCTACTTGGCATAATTTCAATGTAAATCTTCTTAATTGTGATATGAATATTCATATTCGAAAGATTCAAGACAAAAGTTTATATCGACATAAAAATAATAATACTTCAAGCATACTAACAAAGCAATTATGTCTTCTCAAAATAACATGGCCAAAGAAAGTTATCCCTACAAAATCATATAGTCTGGCTATGCTCTATCTTCACCACACAAAGTATTTTAATCATGCACAACCCCGATGACAAGCCAAGCAATTGTTTCATACTCTAACTTTTTCAAAACCTTTTCAATCTTCACGCAATACATGAGCGTGAGCCATGGATATAGAACTATAGGTGGGATAGAATGGTGGTTGTGGAGAAGACAAAAAGGAGAAGATAGTCTCACATCAACTAGGCGTATCAACGGGCTATGGAGATGCCCATCAATAGATATCAATGTGAGTGAGTAGGGATTGCTATGCAACAGATGCACTAGAGCTATAAGTATATAAAAGCTCATCAAAAAGAAACTAAGTGGGTGTGCATCCAACTTGCTTGCTCATGAAGACCTAGGGCAATTTGAGGAAGCCCATCATTGGAATATACAAGCCAAGTTCTATAATGTAAAATTCCCACTAGTATATGAAAGTGATAACATGAGAGACTCTGTACTATGAAGATCATGGTGCTACTTTGAAGCACAAGTGTGGTAAAAGGATAGTAACATTGTCCCTTCTCTCTTTTTCTCTCATTTTTTTATTTGGGCCTTTTCTCTTTTTTTTATGGCCTCTTTTCTTTCTCTCTTTTTTTGGGCTTCTTTGGCCTCTTTTATTTATTTTTCGTCCGGAGTCTCATCCCGACTTGTGGGGGAATCATAGTCTCCATCATCCTTTCCTCACTGGGACAATGCTCTAATAATGATGATCATCACACTTCTATTTTTCTTACAACTCAACAATTACAACTCGATACTTAGAACAAAATATGACTCTATATGAATGCCTCCGGCGGTGTACCGGGATATGCAATATGACAATGATGGAGTGTGTCATAATAAACGGAACGGTGGAAAGTTGCGTGGCAATATATCTCGGAATGGCTATGGAAATACCATATTAGGTAGGTATGGTGGCTGTTTTGAGGAAGGTATATGGTAGGTGTATGATACCGGCGAAGGGTGCGTGGTATTAGAGAGGCTAGCAAAGGTGGAAGGATGGGAAAAAGTGCATATAATCCATGGACTCAACATTAGTCATAAAGAACTCATATACTTATTGCAAAAATCTAGAAGTTATCAAAGCAAAGTATTATGCGCATGCTCCTAGGGGGATAGATTGGTAGGAAAAGACCATCGCTCGTCCCCGACCGCCACTCATAAGGAAGACAATCAATAAATAAATCATGCTCCGACTTCATCACATAACGGTTCACCATACGTGCATGCTACATGAATCACAAACTTTAACACAAGTATTCTTGTAATTCACAACTACTCAACTAGCATGACTTTAATATTATCACCTCCATATCTCAAAACAATTATCATGCATCCAACTTTTCTTAGTATTCAACACACTCAAAAGAAAGTTTCACAAATCTTGAATACCAAGCATGTTATTATTAAGCAAATTACCATGCTATTAAGACTCTCAAAATAATTTAAGTGAAGCATGAGAGATCAATAGTTTCTTTAAAACAAATCCACCACCGTGCTCTAAAATATCTAAGTGAAGCATATAGAGCAAAATTATAACGCTCAAAAGATATAAGTGAAGCACAAAAAGAAAACTACATAGCTCAAAAGATATAAGTGAAGCACATAGAGTATTCTATCAAATTTTAATTCATGTATGGCTCTCTCAAAAGGTGTGTACAGCAAGGATGATTGTGGAACACTAAAACACAAGGACACAAATAATACAAGACGCTCCAAGCAAAACACATATCATGTTGGTGAATAAAAATATAGCTCCAAGTAAATTACCGATGGAAGTGGACGAAAGAGGGGATGCCTTCCGGGGCATCCCCAAGCTTTGACTTTTTGGTGTCCTTGGATTATCTTGGGGGTGTCATGGGCATCCCCAAGCTTAGGCTCTTGCCACTCCTTGTTCCATAATCCATCACAAGAATTCACCCAAAACTTGAAAACTTCACAACACAAAACTTAAAGTAGAAAACTCGTGAGCTCCGTTAGCGAAAGAAAACAAAAGACCACTTCAAGGTACTGTAATGAACTCATTCTTTATTTATATTGGTGTTAAACCTACTGTATTCCAACTTCTCTATGGATTATAAACTATTTAACTAACCATAGATTCATCAAAATAAGCAAACAACACACGAAAAACAGAATCTGTCAAAAACAGAACAGTCTGTAGTAATCTGTAGCTAGCGCAATATCTGGAACCCCAAAAATTCTAAAATAAATTGCTGGACGTGAGGAATTTATCTATTAATCATCTTCAAAAATAATTAACTAAATAGCACTCTTCAAATAAAAATGACAGCAGTTCTCGTGAGCGCTAAAGTTTCTGTTTTTTACAGCAAGTTCAACAAGACTTTCCCCAAGTCTTCCCAACGGTTCTACTTGGCACAAACACTAATTAAACACAAAAAACACAACCAAAACAGAGGCTAAATAATTTATTTATTGAATAACAGAAAGGAAAAATATTGGGTTGTCTCCCAACAAGCGCTTTTATTTAAAGCCTTTTTAGCTAGGCAATGATAATTTTAATGATGCTCACATGAAAGACAAGAATTGAAGCACAAAGAGAGCATCATAAAATATGTGACAAACACATCTAAGTCTAACATACTTCCTATGCATAGGCATCTTATAGGCAAACAAATTATCATGGCAAGCAAAAACTAGCATATGCATGGAAGAGGAAAGAAACAATAGTAATCTCAACATAACGAGAGGTAATTTAGTAACATGAAAATTTCTACCACCATATTTTCCTCTCTCATAATAATTACATGTAGGATCATAAGCAAATTCGACAAAATAGCTATCACATAAAATATTTTCAACATGATCCACATGCATGCAAAGTTGACACTCTTCCAAAATAGTGGGATTAATATTAACTAAAGTCATGACCTCTTCAAACCCACTTTTATCAAAAACTTCATAAGATTGAACATTATCCAAATATGTGGGATCTAAAGATGACACTCTTCCAAACCCACTTTCAGTATTATTGCAAACACTATTATCAATCTCATATTCATCATCGGGAGTAAATACATTTTCAAGATCAAAAGGAGAATCACCCCAATCATGATCATGGCAACAAGTAGAGGACATAGCAAAACTAGCATCCCCAAGCTTAGGGTTTTGCATATTATTAGCACAATTGACATTAATATAATTTATAATAGAATCATTGCAATCATGCTTTCTATTCAAAGATCTATCGTGAATCGCTTCATGAGGTAATTCATCACACTTTTCAGATTCACGAATTTCAAGCAAAACTTCATAAAGATAATCTAGTGCACAAAACTCACTAGAAATTGGTTTATCATAATTGGACCTCCTAAAAAGATTAGCAAGTGGATGAGGATCCATAGATCTTAGGTTCTCTGTTTAGTAATAAATAAACAACTATTCTAACCATACGAGCAAACAAGAAGCAAGCAGGCAAAAAAAGGCAAATAGAGAAAGAGAGGGAGGATATAGAGAGAGAGGGCGAATAAAACGGCAAGGGTGAAGTGGGGGAGAGGAAAACGAGAGGCAGATGGCAAATAATGTAATGCGAGAGATAGGGATTGTGATGGGTACTTGGTATGTTGACTTTTTGCGTAGACTCCCCGGCAACGGCACCAGAAATGGCTCGTTGTCGGGGGTCAAATATTGACTTGCGCGAACCTCCCCGGCAACGGCGCCAGAAATCCTTCTTGCTACCTCTTGAGCTTGCGTTGGATTTCCCCGAAGAGGAAGGGATGATGCATCAGAGTAGCGTAAGTATTTCCCTCAGTTTTTGAGAACCAAGGTATCAATCCAGTAGGAGGCCACGCTCAAGTCCCTCGTACCTGCACAAAACGATAGCTACTTGCAACCAACGCGATTAGGGGTTGTCAATCCCTTCACGGTCACTTACGAGAGTGAGAACTGATAGATATAATATTTTTGGTATTTTTGATATAGAGATGCAAAGTGAAAAGTAAAAGGCAAAGTAAAAAGCAAAGTAAGATTAAAGTGATGGCGATTAATATGATGAGAATAGACCCGGGGGCCATAGGTTTCACTAGTGGCTTCTCTCAAGAGCATAAGTATTCTACGGTGGGTGAACAAATTACTGTTGAGCAATTGACAGAATTGAGCATAGTTATGAGAATATCTAGGCATGATCATGTATATAGGCATCACGTCCGAGACAAGTAGACCGAAACGATTCTGCATCTACTACTATTACTCCACTCATTGACCGCTATCCAGCATGCATCTAGAGTATTAAGTTAAAAACAGAGTAACGCTTTAAGCAAGATGACATGATGTAGAGAGATAAATTCATGCAATATGAAATAAACCCCATCTTGTTATCCTCGATGGCAACGATGCAATACGTGCCTTGCTGCCCCTTCTGTCACTGGGAAAGGACACCGCAAGATCGAACCCAAAGCTAAGCACTTTTCCCATGGCAAGAACTACCAATCTAGTTGGCCAAACCAAACGGATAATTCGATGAGACTTGCAAAGATAACCAATCATACATAAAAGAATCCAGAGAAGATTCAAATATTATTCATAGATAGACTTGATCATAAACCCACAATTCATCGGTCTCAACAAACACACCGCAAAAAGAAGAAGATTACATCAAATAGATCTCCACAAGAGAGGGGGAGAACTTTGTATTGAGATCCAAAAAGAGAGAAGAAGCCATCTAGCTACTAACTATGGACCCGAAGGTCTGAGGTAAACTACTCACACTTCATCGGAGAGGCTATGATGATGTAGAAGCCCTCCGTGATAACGGCCCTCTCCGGCGGAGCTCCGGAACAGGCCCCAAGATGGGATCTCATTGATACAGAAAGTTGCGGCGGTGGAATTAGGTTTTTGGCTCCGTTTCTGATCGTTTGGGGGTACATAGGTATATATAGGAGGAAGGAGTACGTCGGTGGAGCACCGAGGGGCCCACGAGGCAGGGGGCGCGCCCTAGGGGGGTGGGCGCGCCCCCCACCCTCGTGACCGCCTCTTTGACTCCTTGGAGTAAGGTCCAAGTCTCCCGGATCACGTTTGGTGAGAAAATCACGTTCCCGAAGGTTTTATTCCGTTTGGACTCCGTTTGATATTATGTTTCTCCGAAATACTGAAATAGGCAAAAAACAACAATTCTGGGTTGGGCCTCCGGTTAATAGGTTAGTCCCAAAAATAATATAAAAGTGGAAAATAAAGCCCAATATAGTCCAAAACAGTAGATAATATAGCATGGAGCAATAAAAAATTATAGATACATTGGAGACGTATCACAGTCAAGCAGGAGCGGGCAATGATCTGACACGACAGATGCAAGGCAGCGAAGATGACACTCCCCATGTGGCTCCTCCCAGTCCGAGGTGCAGAGTACGTGGTCCAGGTGCACCAAGGTGGGTGGGGACTGCTCGTTTAACCAAGTAAAGCGGCGTCCGTTGAGGTATATCTCCTTCAAGGCAAGGTCATTGACAAGACGGCGAAATCTGTCCATCATGCGCCGGTTCAGGTCGCCATTGTTCTTGTCCTCATCGCGGAGGATCAAGTTGAAATCGCCGCATAACATCCATGGTCCCGGGCAGGCCACGCGTATCTCCCGGAGCTCATTAAGGAACACTATCTTTTCCGTGTCCTCCTGGGGGCTGTAGACAACCGACATCCACCAGAGCATGCCAGTGGCCGTGGTTACCTTGGCCGTGACGGTGTTCGTGGTGAATAGTGGGTCCATGATAGTCACGGCCCTGCTCTTCCACGCTATAAGAATGCCACCTCGTGTGCCCTGCGCCGGGAGATAGGTGTAATCGTCAAACTCCGAGCCAAGGGTGTCCAGGACGACGTGCGAGCAGAGCAACTCCATCTTTGTTTCCTGGAGGCATACAATGGAAGCAGCGGTGCTATCAAGCAGCAAGCGGACGGCGAAGCGTCGGGCTCGCGTGTTGAGGCCACGCACGTTCCACACAGCAATCTTGAGGCCGTGATCCATAAACACTGGATCGACCAGCAGGCTACAGGACCATCCTAACACGCGCGAGCACGCTCGACTTGCACCTGTGCACTTGGCGTGGTGGACATGCTTGCAGGGATCTCGCGATCGACCAGGGTAGCGAAGGCCTTGAGCACCGTGAGCGGAATCGGCATCGCAAACATGCCATCCTATGCGTTCATGTCGGCTGAAGTGATCCTCTGGTTCATGCCGACTATCCCAAGCGTGCGCAAGACCTGGACCTGCGCGCGTCTCTCAGCAGTGGGCGGCGCCGCCGTTGGGGAGGTGGTCGCAGCCGAGCGGCCGCGACGTGGCGCGAAGTTCAGGGGGAGGCGCGGTTTCTTCCCTGGAGTCGGCAAGGTAGCAGAGATATGCTTGGTGGCAGCGGCCAGAAATTCGCCTAGCGTGAGGGTTCGCGACGCGGAGGCACGAGCGCGAGGCCGTCGCATGGTGACCGGCGGCGAGGCAAATATTCCGGAGGCTGATATGATTGGGCCCTGGCGCCCGCTAGCCGGCGTGTGAGGGACGATGGCGGTCCTGGACGGGGTGGAGGAGGACTGGGCCTGGGGGCGCTGCAGAATAGTCGTGGCTGGGCCCAGGTCCCTGTCGGGAGAGTGGTCCAAGATGAGGCGCGCGTCCCCGCCCTCGGGAGTGCGCGTGTGGGGCCCAGGTGTCTGGTCAGCAGGGGCGGCCAGGTGCACGTCAGGGCGGGCCCTACCCGCGGCAGGGGGTCCCGATCCCCGGCAGGGGTGAGAGTGGGCAAGACGCCCCTTTGCCTCGACAAGCAGGCGGGCCTTGGCTGTGAGTCTGGCACCTCGTTGAGCTCGGCCAGGTCCCGACATGCCCTCAGATCAGGCGAGCTGGAGGTGGACCCGACGCAATCGTCCTCGGGGGCGTGGAGCAGTGAGGATTTGAAATTGCAAGTGCTGCCAGATCATGAAGGCAATAACCATGAAAGCCCCTCCTCTAGCAAGCAATGAACAAGATCATGAAGGTAATAACCATGCTAACTGTAACAAATCTAGCTCTATGCCAATATCTCTACTGTAGTAAAATAATGTCTTGTTTAATAAATGACATGCTTGTTTATTTTTTCTTTTGACAGTCAAATCCTACTATGTCTAAGGGAGAGAATAAGAAAGGGTCTTCAATTGTATTCATCTTAACCCACCGAGCCATATCTGTCTTAATATAATTTTCCCTTTATTTTGCTTTTTAGCTCTAGTTTTCTTGCAATTATGGCATAACTGTGCAACATCACAACTTTGAGGACTTGAATGAAAATAGATTATAATCTGCAGGTCATCCACACAAGTGTATTGGCAGGACAAAAGCGTCTAGGGCAGCTGGCCAAGTGGAAAACAGCCGAGGAGGTTGCTGCACTAGTTCGACCGCTTCCCGTTGAAGAGCAGCCAAAGCAAATTATTATGACAAGGAAGTGTATGATGGAGTCCATCTGCCATTCCAAGCTTGCTTGAAGATTGACAAGTTTGGTCTCAAGGCTACGGAACCGCAGATGGTTCTTTATAAAATATACTTCCTCCGGTCCTTTTTACTCTACATATTAGGTTTGTCTGAAGTCAATCTCATCCAACTTTAACCAAGTTTATACAAAAAATATTAACATTTACATAACAACACATTTATTATTAGATCCATCTCGGAATATATTTTCATATTATATTTATTAGATGTTATAGATGTTAATATTTTCTAATATAAATTTGGTCAAACTTAGCAAGCTTTGACTTCAGACAAAGCTAATGTGCGGAGTAAAAAGGACCGGAGGGAGTACAATGACTGGTTGAAAAGTATTTCATCCCACATTGCATTCTCTCGTCTTGTGCTTATACTACGAGCATTACATGTCAATAATGAGAAGGCCAAGATGTTGCTGAAGCCCGACAAGACAATGGTTACGGAACCGCATCATATCTGACCATCAATCTTTGACTGATGAGTAGTGTCTGAAGCTGGAATGTGCGCTCAGGGATCTCATTCTTTCAGATTATGCAAAGGAAAACGACGTTAATACTTCTGCTCCACCGTCACAGCAGAAGCAAGCCGAGATTGAGAAACAGGTAAAACTTTTTATAACGGCCTTTCTGTCTAGTTTCTATGCATAGTAATCGCTTCAGTTTTCCTCATTCTTGGATTTACTTGAATTTGCAGTCCCGACAGCTAGGCAACAGTTAATTTGATGAAAGAAATGAGAGTATAAACTCATAGCATCGTCTCTGTAAAATTTCACATCCAACCCACAAAGTTAGTCTTGCGCCAGCGACTGATGCCATGTAGTGATGCATGGTTGCAGCTCCTGAGAAATACAAACAGACCACTCGGTTTATTGCAAGTATTTCTTCAGTTCACCTTATTACCAGATGTAGTTATTTGAAAAATGTAATATTCTCGAGTCGTTCACAATTTGCATTCATGGGTGCAGTTTATTTCATGGCAAAGAAGATTGATTATATGAACTTATATCAGAGAACTGCACCTATACTAAGAAGACTAGGCCCGTAAGGGTTTCATTTTTCTGGTTTTCTAGACTTTTTTTTACCGGTGTTGTTGCTGCGACGCGTGTACGTGAGAGTTTCAGGGCGTAGTAAAAAGAAATCTTCATTGAATGGTTAGGACGTTTGATTTGACGTTTGGTTGCCGACCTACATGGCATTCTGTATCGACTCGACGCGTGTGCAGGAGATTTTACTCGAGAGTTCTGTTTTTTTCACTTGTCTACGCGTTTTGCACGCTTGATTTTACGTGGCGGTCGTCGATTCAGACGGGTGGACCGAGATGTCTAAATCTGTCTCCCCGGACCTCTCCAGAGACATCCCGTCAAAACTGCTTCGCCGCCGTAGATGACTATAAAATGCCTCTGCATCTCCGCGGCTCCACGACCATCCTTCAGTCCTTCTCGTCCTCTCTGCCTGACCCTACCGCCGGCGCCCAAATCCTCTCCGAGCGCCGGCCTTCCCGTCTTCCCTCCCGGGGCCGAGGTGGTGGCGCTCGCAGCCGTCGCGCCTCCTTCCGCTTCGGCTGCACAAAGCCCCCCTCTTCATCTAGCCGGCTGCACAAGGGAGGTGACTGGGCACCTGCAAAGGAAGACGAGGCGGGTGACCACCGGGACAGCCAACCCATGGTGGTGGATGGCGGAGAGGGGCGATGGTGACGCCGCTCGGTGAAGAGGTGGCGATGGCAGGGCGTTTGTGGTGGTCAGGCCGCGGATGGCATGGTCATGGAACGGCGACTGGGCAAAGGAGCGGCGACGCGCGGCACCAGGCGGTGGGAGTTCGCGGGGTGGAGGCGACCGCGTCAAGCTTGCCAGCATCCTCAGTTCCTCACCACGCAAGAGTGGCCGTGCGCCCCTGAAGCGAAGACTGAGAGTGTGCCGCGCCGTCATCGGCACATCCCGGCGAGCGCCACCCCAGGAAGTTGCGTCACCGCCATGCATCCCCCGTGCCCCGAGTGACGTTTCACCTGGTGTTTCTCCCCACGGCAGCGCAAAAGGGAACCAACGCGTCGTCTGCCAGTACGGGCGAGCGCGAGGATGATGCTGACGGACCTGCCGACCTGCACTTCTTTCTTCCGGCGTTGCTCTCAGTTTGGTCCCAGGCGGTGTGCTACCGTAGTACCGCCTCCTCGGCGAGCGTGCAGCGCCAATTTCCAACTTGGAGCCGGCGGTGGACGAGCCCACGGCCTGCTGTATTCCAGCGGCGAGCCAACAGCAAGCTGCTGCAGTGTTGCGCCCCTCCTTTCCCCACAAACTCTCAACTCCTCCTCTGTCCCTCGAGCGGCAAGCAGCAAGCTAGCAATTCTCAGGCGGCAGCTCGGCAGTTGGTCGTCACTTCGTTGACAGCAGTAATAACACTAAGGTATGCTGCTCTTTTGTTCTTTTTTCAAACCCACTGTTTAAATTTATATAACTACACACATATTACTAGCTTAGATGATGGTTTGTATTTTCTAGACTTCTATTTTTACTGATGCAAGGGAAAGAGGTTTTTTTGGAGTTCTTCGTTGTGATATGTCGTTGCAGCAGGGTTTCCTTTTACAAGGAAATGAACTGTCATTGCTAAAAAGTTCAGATCTGAAGGGATGTAAAAAAAAAGGTTCAGATCTGAAGGTCGGTGCATATAGTTAGTACATAAAATTGTATACCTAACTGATTATTAGTCTAAACATGTGTGCAGGTTCGTGGGGAGGACGTGGATTTGGAGGTCCCAGCTCCTGGCAGTGTGCGCAAGGAATTCATGACCAACATATCTAATATAGCATGGTAAATCATTTATCATGAGAAATTTCTTCTTATTCCAGAACTGCTTAAATTTTCCCGTACCTATTTCCCATTTGATCTTTGTAGGAGATATTGGCACAATGAGTTATGTTTTTAGCAGTATTGTTTATATTTTTCTTTTGCAATAAATGCTCTAGGAATTCGACTGTAACAGTTTGGTCTCTTGAGCTCATAAGATCTGTTCTTAGCAACAGAGCTGGTTATGAACATACCTGTCTTTAATTACCAATTAATGGTTGCATAGTCTAACTGCTTTCTTTCCTATGGTTCATGCTTACAGTTTAGTATCCACTGATTCATAAATGCTTGATCTGGCATACATCTCCTTTTGTAAATCATTCTCCCAGGTCCCAGCCCCTTGCTTTCTGTGGATATTTGGGCAAATTCAGAATTATTATTTTCTTTGCTTTCTTGGACTCAGGAAAAAACGACCACGCTCTACACAACTTCTGAGGAGAGCAAGGTTGTTTTAGCTTTTTCTCATCTACAGTATATGTAAAGGTTGCTTATTATATATGTGGAATCTCCTACAATCTTGTTTTTTTTTGTTCGTTGCCTCATTACTGCTGTAGCAATTAGTTCTTACAATTCCTTTTCTAAATGAAAGTACTTACAATTCTAAGTGAACTTGTGCCTTCTCCATGTGGAATTTCCTCTCATAAGCTAAAATGAACCCTGGAAAGCATCTGCGGATGTTTGTTATTCACTGCCTCAATAGCACTGTAACAGAATTACTTGCAATTTTTGGTGAACTTCTCTATCTACTGTTTTCGGATTTTTATATGTTCCCCTTTGTATCTCTTTTGTTTCTGAAGCTTGACCTGCTACTAAGTTTCACTGGTTTCTGTAGTTGCAGTTGGACTTTGCATGTCGTTGATGTCATAACCAAGAGTTCATTTTTCAGTTAACTCATCAGTGTCCACAATAAAATCCTTGCTTTCTGAAATATATATTGTGCACTACCTCGCCTGCATGAGCATCAAGGCTTGGGCTTTACTTGGATAGATTGAACATCAATGGATTTGGAACCGATACACTGGATCTACAAGTTGTATTTTAACTTGCCCCTCATTTGGCTGATACATTATTTTGTTGGATTTTGGAATGCCCTGGCCCGAATTAACATTGAGCAAGTGCCAAGTGGGTGAGGTTTTGCTTTTCTTCCTTTTTCTGGATATTTATGTTCTGTTCCTTCCCATGCTTTGCCGAAACCATAGCTGTTCTGCAGGTACGATTGTATCGTCAATGCCATTACTTGTTGATATCATGAGATGAAAAGAATGCGTCGCTGATATCTTTTTTTCTGAATAGTAAAACTGCTGATAGAACATACTTGGTTTCAAAGTTATTGAGTTGAGGCCCAACGTTGAGATCGTACGTGCTAATACTTGTCTAGCTGAGTAACAGATTTGTAAATAAGTATGGTGTTGCATTTCTAAAGGATCATTGGCTCAATTCATGGCCATTTACTTTGTATGTGCAGATTTAATTATAAGTATATATGGCGTTCATTAATTGTTCCTCTCGCAAAGGTTCCATGATTCAGTGAATATGACAAAGGGAGCTTATTGTTTGATGTTTTGTGTTCCTGTGTTAGTGCACATTAAAAAAAACATAAGAATGAACCCAAAAAAGAGCCCGATGCGTAGAAGTTTACACAAAATATAAAAATGAACGCATGAACTCCTCGACATAGCGCACATGTTTCTAATCTTGTGCTTCTGGCCAAAGGATTTGTGAACAAGTCGTTCAATTGTCAGCCAGTTGGCAACTTCCCGTGGCGAAGATCGCTTGGTCGGTGCACGGTGGCAACAATGATTGCTTCAATAACACAAACGGATGACCGTGGGCGGACTATGCCCTGAAATTGAATCAGGACGTGGGTGGCTGCGTCTCTGCAGTTTAGGCAACGGACAGTACACTGATCCAATTATCGTTTAGGCCGCGCTTGGTATGGATGTATTTGAATACATGTGTAATTTATTTACAGGTGTAACTTACAGACCAAGAGCTATCTCCGGCCAGAAAGCAAAAGGACAGGCGGAGGTCTGTAAGTTTTACAGGGGTATTTGAAATGGAAACGATAAACCACAGAGGGCTCCCCTTCAGTTGACCTCAGGATGAAAAGGGACCTGATGGACACTGGAGGTGTCACTCATGGCTCTTCTCTACCCAAGCTCACCTCTGGGATGCGCAAGACTGGTTACCAGAGTCCAGACATCTCAAGGCAGGGGGTTTCGTCAACTAAAAAAGAGAGCCTGTCAAACACAAGCCCTGCATCGCCTCTTGACTGGCCTGGCACACCAACCCAACCTCTCAAGAAGATGAAGAGGGGGATCCTGGAGCAGATCAAGGAGGTTCGCCTGATGGTTGCTGCAGAAGACAAATGGATGCTGGCTAATTCTTGCTGCGGCAGCTCTGCCCTCTAGCTTATTAGAGAACCATGAATGTAATAGGCTGTAGGCCTCAAAAACTTTCTCTTCGTTTGTTTTTGCTCTTTTCAGAACATGCGTCTTGACGCATGCTTGGTTTGTTCGAACTGTTTTGGTTTCATTATCTTTAATGGAACGGGGGCTTAAACTCCCCTGATGATCTAAAAAAAAAACCAAACAGAGCTAATAAAACCTTCAGTTTGCATGTAAATTCTTACATTGAGAAGTTCCGGAAAGCATAGAAGCACATTCTTTTTTTTGAGGGAAGCATAGAAGCACATTCTAAACCAATGCACGATCATCTTTCCCAACGCTTCAAAGATACAGACGCACAAAACGTGTAGTAACAGATTTTCAACACGTATTCCCTGTGCGCGGCGTGCCACCGTTCGTCTCCAATTTCAAGATATTTTGCCAATTTGTCGAAAGCCAGGTCTACACAGTGAACAAAACTCCAAGAACAAGAACAGAACAACTAGATTCATCTGTCTACCACTACATGACAGATACAAACTCAGGTCTAAAAAGAGAACAAGTAGCCACTATCATCATCTAATGTAGATCACTTATGCATATACCAACTAGATATATCCTTTTCTTGTAAAAACTAATTTGTAATGAATCAACTCTTGGGACAGCTTACCAAAAATTACAAAAAATAAAATAAATAACTTACCAATCCATGTGGTGCGGCGTGCCGCCGCGCACTACATGCTAGTGTAGTGTAGAATCTATGGACACGGGATGCAGGTTTCCTGTATGGGCCGGATAATCCCCAAGTGGAGATGAGATGCATATCTATTCCGCCACAGCATGGAACTCACCGGCCAGATGGTGACTTCACGGGCGAATCTCCCAGATCATGAGTTCCTTGCTGACTTGGAGCCATTGGGACGCAGACGAACGAAGCTCCTAACCTCAGGTTTGTCTCCTACCATTTGTATCTTCAAATCCAACCTTGTGATTCTTATCCGGAATCAAAATTAAGTAGCTGAATTTCAGAGTACAATTCTGTAATGTCTGATCAAGCAGATTTATGTCTTTCCATGAGCGGCTAATTGTCTCTCCTGGGACATTTGAATTCTGAATGTGAATATTAAAATGCATGTTATGCAAAATTCAGTCTTTCCAACTCACACTGCACTGTACATACAAATTTATTGCTGTTGGTTCTTTTGTTTCTTGTGCATTTTACAAGTGATTTTTTTGCCTGGAATAGTTTCAGTGCTGAATTGTTGGTTCTGTTGTTTTTGGCACATTCTGGTAGTATAGTCCTTTTTTGCCTGTGAGCCAGTGTCGCTACTGAACTGTATTCTGTAGTTTCTTGCACTTTCTGTTACAGAGTGTTTTTTTTGGGGGTATGATCCAGAGTCTCATATACTGAACTGTTTGTTCTGTTTTTCGTTGCAGGATTTGACATCACATGCTAAAATTTTGGAGAGAAGAACAAGCAGTGGGATGGTGAAAAGTGCATCATTTTGACCTGTCGGTGAACATCTTCGGTCAGTGGTTATGTTTGCGAGAACAAAAAAAACCTATCGTGGCCAGTGGCCATCGCTTGTCAAACTGTTTCCTTATCGTCAAGCGGATGTTTTGCTTGGTGTTATCATACTTGCCTCGTTGATGCTTTGTGATTGTTGAAGCATCTGGTTGCTCTTGTTCTTAAGATTGGAGTAGTTGCAGGTTTCTGTTGCTAGATTGGATTACTTGCAGATTTCTGAGAGCAAATCAGTTGGTCTGGGCCTGGTCAATCCGCTATTGCTTGTGCCAGTTCTGGGATGGTGACGCCTCGAAGAATGTGCTCAAAGCGAGCCAGGACATCACCATCATGGCCACATAATCAACATCCCCACGCCCATCATTTGATCATCAATAGAACACTCCAGCATCAACATTACTTGTAACCATCTTGGCACTGATGATGATGCCTCACACCTAGATATAGACACATGGAAATAAGACCGCTGTTGGATATGAGCCTCCTTCCTGATCTTATGCACAATCCTTCATGGCAAAGGACCGTCTTTGCTATTCTGAGCTTCGTTGCGTGCGTGCGTCCCATAGAAACCGACACCTGACAGCAATAGCAGTGGGTGTTTCTTCTTTTTGACTAGAGTTGTTTTGACAGTAACTTGGATTATGAGGCAATGAACGGTTTCAACTCACTATATATCTTGCGGATACTTTGAGCGCCTCAAAGCACTGGTTGGTTTGTCGATATATTACTGTTAGGCATTCAGATGTACCAGATTAAGCAAGGGAAAGAAAGGCAACTTACCTCGAAATCTGTGTTGCCCCCAAGCAAAGCGTTGTACAAAAATGCAGCAGCAGTTGCGGGCATGTCAAACAAGTGATTTGATTTGATTTGCAGCCAAAGACTGAAAGGAATTGTCCCTTGAGAACTTGGAATAAGTGATCATAACTAAGAATTATATATCAGCAAGTGTAACTGTCCTGAAGATGATAAGCGTTGCACTGCCCCTCAGCTATTGTTTCTGTTTCCGTGGAGCATCGGTCATATAATATTTGGAGACCTGACGTTGCCGGCACATCTCATATGATCGGATATTCTCATGGCAGTACATTTCTAATGCTGTTTTGGCTTGAATCATCAATTCTGCTGTACATGCTTATAGTATTTGTGTAGGATTATAATATCTGAAGCTCTGGACATGTACAGAAAGGAGGCACCTGCTTGGCGAGAAGCCAGCGCCTATGGCGAAAGTCTAAATTCAGAATATATGCCTGGATGCTTGAACCTTTTGCATATTTTTTTACTAGCAGTAGTTCAATAATTTACAGTTAGCATTTTAAGCAAGAGTATTTGCATGTGCATCTTCAGCCCCGTTTCTTCTCTTTTATGTCAATGCAAAATGTTACAATTTTAAATGAGGTAATTGACGCATGCTTTCCGATTACCTTAAGGAGGTTGAGGTATGAAGTATTTGTCATGTCCGAGTTGAAACAATGCCTTTCACTTAGCTGTGTTTTTTTTGTCAGTATGGCACATGCTCATTCAGATTCTTGCTCGTCAAAGAATCACTCAAACCAAATGCTGAATCTTGACAATGCCTTTTAGTTCTACGGTTACTTGTTCCAGGATTTGTTCATTTACTTGTGGCAGCCAAAAACTCTCTAATACTTATATTGTATCAGGACCCGTTGATTACTTGTTTCAGGACCTGATCTTCAATATGCCCAGTGTTACACACAGCAAAAATCTTGTCGTGGCTGTAACTTGTTCTTATGCATTTACACACAGCAAAAATCTTGTCGATCTGGGAACGGGGTCACCGGCCGGCAATTGATGGCTCCTATGCATCTCAAGGACGCTCTCTGCCACCAGCGCATACCATACAGATGGCTGCCGGCCGCATCCCTTTCCCTTGGCCTCCCGCTGTGCTCGGCTCAGCCTGCTGTGCACAAGCTCGCCTCCCACATTCTTTTTGCACACAGCAAAGTCTGGTGTGCCGTGTGCGTGCGTGATCATATACTAAAATGAAAAAAAAAAACGTTTTGAAAAATGGACTAATTAGTCTCATTGGCATTACCCAAAATTTGCTCATAATTTACATAGAAATTGTGATACTTTATAACATGCAAGTATAAGCATATAATAATGCAATTCTCGTAAGAAAATAATTTTTGTAAGAAGGAATGAATTAGTGTCGTTCGAATTATCCATAAAGAAAGTAAATGAAAACAAAATCAAAATAATGGAGTATTCTAAAAATAATTAATTAGTGGCATTGGTATTACCCTTTAAAAATAAAAAAATGCAATAAATCTAAAAAATAATGAAAATAAGTGCACACAATTGCACTTTTTTTTATTATACGCAAGAAATATATCATAGTGAAATTTCGCGAAAAGGAACTTTCATAAAAAGGAATGAATTAGTGGCATTGGAATTACCCATAAAGAAGAAAGAAATTAAAAGTAAAACTAAAATAAAATCAAAGTAATGAAGTATTCTAAGTAAGAATGAATTAGTGGCATTGGTATTCCTAATAAATTAGAAAGCAAATGAGGCAGAAACTAAAACAAAATTGAAGTAACGAAGTTTTCTATGGAAGAAAGATTAGTGACTTTGGTAAAAAAAAACTTTAAAATAAACAAAATGAAATAAAAATAAAAATGTAAATAATCAGGGTTCCTAAGAATGAATGAATTAGTGGCATTGGCATTACCTTAAGAAGAGATAAAACAAAAAATGCAAAATTTGCACATAATATACATAAGTTTTTTAAATATGCATGAATAAGCATATGATAGTGGAATTTTCACAAAAACAATTCCTCAGAAGGAACGAATTAGTGGCATTGGTAATACCCTTAAAGAAGAAAGAAACTAAAATAATAACTAAGTCACAATCAAAATAATTAATTATATGAGGAACAAGTGGTGGCTAGGAAATATCGCATGCATCTAATGTAGGCCCAGCTTGTACTCTCATGTGCTCATTTCGTCCATGCAAGATGGGCATGCACATCTTACATGCGAATGGTGCACGACATGCATGCCGATCTCTTGGGCTCTCGCCGCGGACCATACGTGTCTCCCGATTGCAAATTCATTTTTTTTTCTTTTGTTAGGGATGGATGGATCTCTTATCGCCGGGTCTTTTTTTTTTCTGAGTCGATCGCCTAGGCTACTTTTTTTTAGGCAAGCCTAGGCTGCTTGAAGCTGGCATCATGGAGCCACGGAGGGCAAGTCACTGCCACACGGGAGCTAATATAGTTATCTGTTTTCCCCCAATTACCTGTTTTCCCACTATTCTGCACGATCTTCTTTGTTTTTTTCTTTATTCAGCTTGTATGTTTCTTTCTTCTGTTTTGTCTGTTTTCCCCCTCTTGAGCACATATCTAGTTAATTTCACACATAATCTATATTTTTCGTATGCAAGATTAACATTTTTCTACAAGTTTAATATTTTTTAAATACATTATTAGCTTTTTTCAAATACATGTTTTAATATCTACTTGTTCCATACACGTTATACATTTATCGTATGCATTTGAAGCATTGTCTTTATGTTTATCATTGTTTTCAAATACATTATTCACAATTTTTTTTTCAAATACTAGCTTTGAAGTCTAATTTTTTTACACATTTGAAAGACTGAAAAATTGTTTTCATACACGTACAATATTTTTCAAATACATGATTAACATTTTCTACAAATACATGCTTTGATATCTTTTTTCCATGCAAGGTATACATTTTTTATACATCTGAAACAATTTTTATAGTTATGCAAATATTTTTTGGAATTACGCAAATGAAAATTACATTGTATAATATTTTTTTAAATGTCAGACACAGCTTTTGAATCACATAAGCTTTTTTAAATGTCATGACCCTTTTTAGTGCTATCAAATAGAATTACAGTTGTGCTTACAAAAAAATTACACTCTGTTTGTTCAAATTCACGGTGGACATTTTTTTGGGGATACATGTAGTTATATTTTTTTCAAAATATAAACAAAAATAAAATAGGGAAAACGAAAATGAAATTGAAAGAGAGGAAAATAGCATGTATAAGTTTTTTCTAGGCAAAAAATAACATGTGCATGTGATTAGCCTTTTTTTAGGTGATACAAGTGATTTGCCTTTTTTTAGAATGATACAAGTGATTTTCCTTTTTTTTGAGAATCAATACAGGTTTTTTTTTTGAGAAGAACTCGCCAAGCTTTTTATTCCAACGCAATGTTCATAGGTACAACTGTTGGGTCATGAGGAGTTCCCAACCACACATGTCTACCTAATTGCAGGTTACAAGAGAACTTGGCGAGCTTATGAGCCTCAAAGTTATAGTTTCTACGCTCATGAATGAAATTACAAAACTGAAAACCACTCTTACGCCCTATTATTTCATGTACTATAGCAGCATGGGTCCTCCCGTCCCCTTGTTGATGTCGTCAATCACTCCCTGACTGTCACACGCCACCGTGATCTTATGCAGATTAAGATCCTCTGCAAGTGATAGAGCTTCCCTGCAGGCGAATGTCTCGAGCATCACTGGGCCGGTCACACCGGGATACACCATCGCCGAGAACCCAAGGTAAATTCCTTGACTGTCTCTACATATTGCCGAAACTGCTCCTCCTCTTCTGTGGCGAGCGACCGCACCATCAACATTCATCTTCATACAGTCTTGGGGCGGCGCGAGCCATCTTTCCTCTGTGGGTCGGGGAGATCGGCCGACTCTAGAAGACCGCACAGTCGGCTTCTGTAGATGTTGCAGCTCATGTAAGTAGGAGTCCACAAAGGCGATGGTTTGTACCGGGCTCTGAAATATTGCCTCATGGATTGCTTTCCGACGAACATACCAAACTGACCATAATGTTACCACCATTCTTGTGAACAGGTCATGGCTTAGTGTAGCATGCATCTCGAACATCCAGTGCTTGGTGTTTGTTTCTTCATTGGAAGTCATCTGCGCCACAAGTTGATCGTCTGAGAGAGCCCAAATACAGCGTGACATGGTACATGAAAGGAGCGCATGTCTCCATGAGTCCTCGCAGCCGCACAGGGGACATGCATCTTGGACGACCATGTTTCGCTTGCGTAGAACATCCGTGGTTGGAAGCGAATGCCTTGCTAGCCTCCACATGAACACTTTCACTTTGGATGCCACTGTCAAATTCCAAAGTGATGTCCAGGATTTTCCTTCAGCTTGTTCGTTGGATGTCCCACTCCTTCCCTCGAGCCAACTCTCTCGCTGAAGTTTTGTTTTGATCATAAATTTATATGCCGAGCTCACTGAAAATCCGCCTTTGCTGTTCGGTGCCCACGCCCAGAAATCTTTAGTGTTTCTAGTACATACCGGAATCCGCAAAATCGCCTCCGCATCAATGGGTAAAAATATAGAGCGAACCAGCCCACACTCCAGGAAGCATTGGCTGGCTGTAACAGGTCCGAAACCCTCTCAGGAGGATTTGGAATGAGCGAGGTTATTGGTGTTAGTGAACGTAGCAGAAATTCAAAATTTTCTACGCATCACCAAGATCAATCTATGGAGTAATCTAGCAACGAGGGGAAGGAGAGTGCATCTACGTACCCTTGTAGATCGCTAAGCGGAAGCGTTCAAGTGAACGGGGTTGATGGAGTCGTACTCGACGTGATCCAAATCACCGATGATCCTAGTGCCGAACGGACGGCACCTTCGTGTTCAACACACGTACAGCCCGGTGACATCTCCTACGCCTTGATCCAGCAAGGAGAGAGGGAGAGGTTGAGGAAGACTCCATCCAGCAGCAGCACAACGGCATGGTGGTGGAGGAGCATGGTGATCCAGCAGGGCTTCGCCAAGCACCGCGAGATACGAGGAGAAAGAGAGGTAGGGCTGCGCTAGGGAGAGGTCAGAAACTCATGTGTTGGCAGCCCCAAAGACCTCAACTATATATAGAGGAGAGGTAGGGGGCTGCGCCCCCACCTAGGGTTCCACCCTAGGGGCGGCGGCCAGCCCAGATCCCATCTGGTGGGGCGGCCAGGGGAGGGGGAGAGGGAGGCGCACCAGGCATGGGCCCTAAGGCCCATCTGCCCTTAGGGTTTGCCCCCCTCCTCCCCTTAGGCACCTTGGGCCCTTGTGGGGGGGCGCACCAGCCCACCTGGGGCTGGTCCCCTCCCACACTTGGCCATGCAGCCCTCCGGGGCTTGTGGACCCACTTGGTGGACCCCCGGGACCCTCCCGGTGGTCCCGGTACGTTACCGATAAAACCCGAAACCTTTCCGGTGACCAAAACAGGACTTCCCATATATAAATCTTTACCTCTGGACCATTCCGGAACTCCTCGTGACGTCCGGATATCATCCGGGACTCCGAACAACATTCGGTAACCACGTATATCTATTCCTTATAACCCTAGCGTCATCGAACCTTAAGTGTGTAGACCCTACGGGTTCGGAAACCATGCAGACATGACCGAGACGTTCTCCGGTTAATAACCAACAGCGGGATCTGGATACCCATGTTGGTTCCCACATGTTCCACGATGATCTCATCGGATGAACCACGATGTCGAGGATTCGATCAATCCCGTATACAATTCCCTTTGTCTAGTGGTACGATACTTGCCCGAGATTCGATCGTCGATATCCCGATACCTTGTTCAATCTCGTTACCGACAAGTCTCTTTACTCGTTCTGTAACACATCATCCCGTGATCAACTCCTTGATCACATTGTGCACATTATGATGATGTCCTACCGAGTGGGCCCAGAGATACCTCTCCGTCACACGGAGTGACAAATCCCAGTCTCGATTCGTGCCAACCCAACAGACACTTTCGGAGATACCCGTAGTGCACCTTCATAGCCACCCAGTTACATTGTGACGTTTGGCACACCCAAAGTATTCCTACGGTATCCGGGAGTTGCACAATCTCATGGTCTAAGGAAATGATACTTGACATTTAGAAAAGCTTTAGCATACGAACTACACGATCTTTGTGCTAGGCTTAGGATTGGGTCTTGTCCATCACATCATTCTCCTAATGATGTGATCCCGTTATCAACGACATCCAATGTCCATGGTCAGGAAACCACAACCATCTATTGATCAACGAGCTAGTCAACTAGAGGCTTACTAGGGACATGATGTTGTCTATGTATCCACACATGTATCTGAGTTTCCTATCAATACAATTCTAGCATGGATAATAAACGATTATTATGAATAAGGAAATATAATAATAACCAATTTATTATTGCCTCTAGGGCATATTTCCAACAGTCTCCCACTTGCACTAGAGTCAATAATCCAGTTCACATCGATATGTGATTAACACTCAAGGTCACATCCCCATGTGACCAACACCCAAAGAGTTCTGGGCTTGATCATGTTATGCTTGTGAGAGAGGTTTCAGTCAACGGGTCTGCAACATTCAGATCCGTATGTACTTCGCAAATTTCTATGTCATCTTGTAGATGCAACTACTACGCTACATTTGGAGCCATTTCAAATAACTGTTCTACTTGGAGCTATAAATTGTTGCTCCATTATACGTATCCGGTATCTCTACTCAGAGCTATCCGGATAGGTGTTAAGCTTGCATCGACGTAACTCTTTACGTCGAACTCTTTATCACCTCCATAACCGAGAAACATATCCTTATTCCTCTAAGGATAATTTAGACCGCTATCTGGTGATCTACTCCTAGATTACCTTTGTACCCTCTTGCCAGATATGTGGCAAGGCACACATCAGGTGCGGTACTCAGCATGGCATACCGTATAGAGCTTATGACAAAAGCATAGGGGACGACCTTCGTCCTTCCTCTTTCTTCTGCCGTGGTCGAGCTTTAAGTCTTAACTTCATACCTTACAACTCAGGCAAGAACTCCTTCTTTGACTGATCCATCTTGAACACCTTCAAGATCATGTCAAGGTATGTGCTCATTTGAAAGTACCATTAAGCGTTTTGATCTATCCTTATAGATCTTGATGCTCAATGTTCAAGTAGCTTAATCCAGGCTTTCCATTGAAAAACACTTTCCAAATAACCCTATATGCTTTCCAGAAATTCTACGTCATTTCTGATCAACAATATGTCAACAACATATACTCATCAGAAATTCTATAGTGCTCCCACTCACTTCTTTGGAAATACAAGTTTCTCATAAACTTTGTATACACCCAAAAACTTTGATCATCAAAGCATACATTCCAACTCCGAGATGCTTACTCCAGTCCTTAGAAGGATTGCTGGAGCTTTGCATACTTGTTAGCATCTTTCAGGATTGACAAAACCTTACGGTTGTATCACATACAACCTTTCCTCAAGAAAATCGTCGAGGAAACAATGTTTTGACATCCTATCTGCAAGATTTCATAAATAATGCAGTAATCGCTAATATAATTCCAACAGATTCTTAGCATCGCTACGAGTGAGAAAGTCTCATCGTAGTCAACTCCTTGAACTTGTCAGAAAACATCTTAACGACAAGTCGAGCTTTCTTAATGGTGATACTTACCATCATTGTCCGTCTTCCTTTTAAAATCCATATGTACCTAAGAGCCTTATGACCATCAAGTAGTTCTTCCAAAGTCTACACTTTGTTTTCATATATGGATCCTCTCTCGGATTATATGGCCTCGAGCCATTTTGGAATCCAGGCCCACCATCGCTTCTCCATAGCTTGTAGGTTCATTGTTATCTAGCAACATGACTTCCAAGACAGGATTACGTACCACTCTGAAGTAGTACGCATCCTTGTCATCCCATGAGGTTTGGTAGTGACTTGATCTGAAGTTTCATGATCACTATCATAAGCTTCCACTTCAATTGGTGTAGGTGCCACAGGAACAACTCCCTGTGCCCTGCCACACACTAGTTGAAGAGACGGTTCAATAACCTCATCAAGTCTCCACCATCCTCCCACTCAATTCTTTCGAGAGAAACTTTTCCTCGGGAAAGGACCCGATTCTAGAAACAATCCCTTATTGCTTTCGGATCTGAGACAGCAGGTACACCCAACTGTTTTGGGTGTCCTATGAAGATGCATTTATCCGCTTTGGGTTCGAGCTTGTCAGCTTGAAACTTTTCACATAAGCGTCGCAGCCCCAAACCTTTTAACAAATGACAGCTTAGGTTTCTCTAAACCATAGTTCATACGGTGTCATCTCATCGGAATTACGTGGTGCCCTATATAAAGTGAATGTGGTTGTCTCTAATGCCTAACCCATAAACTATCGTGGTAATTCGATAAGAGACATCATGGTATGCATCATATCCAATAGGGTGCAGTTATGATGTTCGGACACACCATCATACTATGGTGTTTCAGGCTGCATTAGTTGTGAAACAATTTCCACAATGTCTTAATTCAGTGCCAAACTTGTAATTCAGATATTTATCTCTATGATCATATCATAGATATTTTATCCTCTTGTCACGACGATCTCTCACCTTCACCCTGAAATTACTTGAACCTTTCAATAATTCAGACTCGTGATTCATCAAGTAAATATACTCAACATCTACTCAAATCATCTGTGAAGTAAGAACATAATGATATCCACTACACGCCTCAGCACTCATTGGACTGCACACATCAAAATGTATTACTTCCAACAAGTTGCTTTCTAGTTCCATTTTACTGAAAACGAGGCTTTCAGTCATCTTGCCCATGTGGTATGATTTGCATGTCTCAAGTGATTCAAAATCAAGTGAGTCCAAATGGTCCATTTGCATGGAGTTTCTTCATGCATACACACCAATAGACATGGTTCGCATGTCTCAAACTTTTCAAAACGAGTGAGCCCAAAGATCCATCAACATGGAGCTTCTTCATGCGTTTTATACCGATATGACTTACGTGGCAGTGCCACAAGTAGGTGGTACTATCATTACTATCTTATATCTTTTGGCATGAACATGTGTATCACTACGATCGAGATTCAATAAACCATTCATTTTAGGTGCAAGACCATTGAAGGTATTATTCAAATAAACAAAGTAACCATTATTCTCCTTAAATGAATAACCGTATTGCGATAGACATAATCCAATCATGTCTATGCTCAACGCAAACACCAATCTCGATGGTAGAGGGAGCGTGCGATGCTTGATCACATCAAGCTTGGGAAAAACTTCTAACACATATCGCCAGCTCACCTTTAGCTAGTCTCCGTTTACTCTGCAGCCTTTTATTTCGAGTTTACTAACACTTAGCAACCAAACCAGTATCTAATACCATGGTGCTACTAGGAGTACTAGTAAAGTACACATTAACACAATGTATATCCAATATACTTCTATCGACCTCGCCAGCCTTCTCATCTACCAAGTATCTAGGGTAATTCTGCTCCAGTGGCTGTTCCCCTTATTACAGAAGCACTTAGTCTCGGGTTTGGGTTCAACCTTGGGTTTCTTCACTAGAGCATCAGCTGATTTGCCGTTTCATGAAGTATCCCTTCTTGCCCTTGCCCTTCTTGAAACTAGTGGTTTCACCAACCATCAACAATTGATGCTCCTTCTTGATTTCTACTTTTGTGGTGTCAAACATCGCGAATATCTCAAGGATCATCATATATGTCCCTGATATATTATAGTTCATCACAAAGCTCTAGCAGCTTGGTGGTAGTGAGTTCGGAGAAACATCACTATCTCATCTGGAAGATCAACTCCCACTCGATTCAAATGATTGTTGTACTCAGACAATCTGAGCACAATCTCAAGAATTGAGCTTTTCTCCCTTAGTTTGCAGGCTAAGAAAATCGTCGGAGGTCTTATACCTCTTGACGTGGGCACGAGCCTGAAATCCCAATTTCAGCCCTCGAAACATCTCATATGTTTCGCGACATTTCAAAACGTCTTCGGTGCCTCAATTCTAAACCGTTTAATTGAACTATCATGTAGTTATCAAAATGTGTATGTCAGATGTTCGCAACATCCACAGACGACGTTCGAGGTTCAGCACACTGAGCGGTGCATTAAGGACATAAGCCTTCTATGAAGCAATGAGGACAGTCCTCAGTTTACGGACCTAGTCCGCATAATTGCTACTATCATCTTTCAACTAAATTTTCTCTAGGAACATATCTAAACAGTAGAACTGAAGCGCGAGCCGCGACATAATTTGTGAAGACCTTTTTACTATGTTCAGGATAATTAAGTTCATCTTATGAACTCCCACTCAGATAGACATCCCTCTAGTCATCTAAGTGATTACATGATCCGAGTCAACTAGGCCGTGTCCGATCATCACGTGAGACGGACTAGTCAACATCGGTGAACATCTTCATGTTGATCGTATCTTCTATACGACTCATGTTCGACCTTTCGGTCTTCTATGTTCCGAGGCCATGTCTGTACATGCTAGGCTCGTCAAGTCAACCTAAGTGCTTGCATGTGTAGATCTGTCTTACACCCGTTGTATGTGAACGTTGGAATCTATCACACCCGACCATCACGTGGTGCTTCGAAACAACGAATTGTCGCAACGGTGCACAATTAGGGGGAACACTTTCTTGAAATTATTATGAGGGATCATCTTATTTACTACCGTCGTTCTAAGTAAACAAGATGCAAAAACATGATAAACATCACATGCAATCAAATAATAGTGACATGATATGGCCAATATCATATAGCTCCTTTGATCTCCATCTTGGGGCTCCATGATCATCTTGTCACCGGCATGACACCATGATCTCCATCATCATGATCTCCATCATCATGTCTCCATGAAGTTGCTCACCAACTATTACTTCTACTACTATGGCTAACACGTTTAGCAATAAAGTAAAGTAATTTACATGGCATTTCTCAATGACACGCAGGTCATACAAAAAATAAAGACAACTCCTATGGCTCCTGCCGGTTGTCATACTCATCGACATGCAAGTCGTGATTCCTATTACAAGAACATGATATCATACATCACATATATATCATTCATCACATCCTTTGGCCATATCACATCACAAAACACTTGCTGCAAAAACAAGTTAGACGTCCTCTAATTGTTGTTGCAAGTTTTTACGTGGCTGCTATAGGTTTCTAGCAAGAACGTTTCTTACCTACGCCAAAACCACAACGTGAATTGCCAATTTCTATTTACCCTTCATAAGGACCCTGTTCATCGAATCCGATCCGACTAAAGTGGGACAGACAGACACCCGCCAGCCACCTTATGCAACTAGTGCATGTCAGTCGGTGGAACCGGTCTCACGTAAGCGTACGTGTAAGGTTGGTCCGGGCCGCTTCATCCCACGATGCCGCCGAATCAAGATAAGACTAGTAACGGCAAGATAATTGACAATATCGACGCCCACAACTACTTTGTGTTCTAGTCATGCATAGTAACTACGCATAGACCTAGCTCATGATGCCACTGTTGGGGAACGTAGCAGAAATTCAAAATTTTCTATGCATCACCAAGATCAATCTATGGAGTAATCTAGCAACAACGGGAAGGAGAGTGCATCTACATACCCTTGTAGATCACTAAGTGGAAGCGTTCAAGTGAACGGGGTTGATGGAGTCGTACTCGTCGTGATCCAAATCACCGATGATCCTAGTGCCGAACGGACGGCACCTCCGTGTTCAACACACATACAGCCCGGTGACGTCTCCCACGCCTTGATCCAGCAAGGAGAGAGGGAGAGGTTGAGGAAGACTCCATCCAGCAGCAGCACAATGGCGTGGTGGTGGTGGAGGAGCATGGTGATCCAGCAGGGCTTCGCCAAGCACCGCGAGATACGAGGAGAAAGAGAGGTAGGGCTGCGCTAGGGAGAGGTCAGAAACTCATGTGTTGGCAGCCCCAAAGACCTCAACTATATATAGAGGAGAGGGAGGGGGCTGTGCCCCCACCTAGGGTTCCACCCTAGGGGCGGCGGCCAGCCCAGATCCCATCTGGTGGGGCGGCCAGGGGAGGGGGAGAGGGAGGCGCACCAGGCATGGGCCCTAAGGCCCATCTGCCCTTAGGGTTTGCCCCCCTCCTCCCCTTAGGCACCTTGGGCCCTTGTGGGGGGGCGCACCAGCCCACCTGGGGCTGGTCCCCTCCCACACTTGGCCATGCAGCCCTCCGGGGCTTGTGGACCCACTTGGTGGACCCCCGAGACCCTCCCGGTGGTCCCGGTACGTTACCGATAAAACCCGAAACCTTTCCGGTGACCAAAACAGGACTTCCCATATATAAATCTTTACCTCTGGACCATTCCGGAACTCCTCGTGACGTCCGGATATCATCCGGGACTCCGAACAACATTCGGTAACCACGTATATCTATTCCTTATAACCCTAGCGTCATCGAACCTTAAGTGTGTAGACCCTACGGGTTCGGAAACCATGCAGACATGACCGAGACGTTCTCCGGTTAATAACCAACAGCGGGATCTGGATACCCATGTTGGTTCCCACATGTTCCACGATGATCTCATCGGATGAACCACGATGTCGAGGATTCGATCAATCCCGTATACAATTCCCTTTGTCTAGTGGTACGATACTTGCCCGAGATTCGATCGTCGGTATCCCGATACCTTGTTCAATCTCGTTACCGGCAAGTCTCTTTACTCGTTCCGTAACACATCATCCCGTGATCAACTCCTTGATCACATTATGCACAATATGATGATGTCCTACCGAGTGGGCCCAGAGATACCTCTCCGTCACACGGAGTGACAAATCCCAGTCTCGATTCGTGCCAACCCAACAGACACTTTCGGAGATATCCGTAGTGCACCTTTATAGCCACCCAGTTACGTTGTGACGTTTGGCACACCCAAAGTATTCCTACGGTATCCGGGAGTTGCACAATCTCATGGTCTAAGGAAATGATACTTGACATTTAGAAAAGCTTTAGCATACGAACTACACGATCTTTGTGCTAGGCTTAGGATTGGGTCTTGTCCATCACATCATTCTCCTAATGATGTGATCCCGTTATCAACGACATCCAATGTCCATGGTCAGGAAACCGCAACCATCTATTGATCAACGAGCTAGTCAACTAGAGGCTTACTAGGGACATGGTGTTGTCTATGTATCCACACATGTATCTGAGTTTCCTATCAATACAATTCTAGCATGGATAATAAATGGTTATCATGAATAAGGAAATATAATAATAACCAATTTATTATTGCCTCTAGGGCATATTTCCAACAATGGGCCTTGGCATTGTTTCTTTGGGGATCCAGTTATCATGCCAAATACTTGTGCTTTGGCCGTTGCCGATCCTGCGTATTAAACCTTGCTTGAGCATATCCCGACCATCAAGAATAGCTCTCCATATCTGGGATGTCCGAGTACCAAGTTCAGCCTCCAGAATTGAACCTTGTGGAAAATATGAGGCCTTAAGGATTCTTGCACTAAGCGTTGAGGGTTCTTGCAGCAACCTCCATGCTTGCCGTGCCAACAATGCAAGATTGAATAATTCCATGTCCCTAAATCCGAGACCCCCTAGGTATTTAGGCCGTGTCATCACCTCCCATGAGACCCAAGCTAGTTTTCGTTCCCCTTGCTTGCATCCCCACCAAAACTTGCATATAATTGACTTGATGTGATCACACAACCACATGGGAGTTTGAAACAATACATCGAGTATACCGGGATAGCTTGAGCTACTGATTTTATGAGAACCTCCTTACCTCCCGTTGACAGACACTTGCTCATCCATCCCTTTACTTTATCCCACACTCGATCACTCAAATACTTGAAAGTGCCTTTTTTCGAATGCCCAACATCTGTCGGCATCCCTAAGTATTTGTCACTCAAAGACTCATTATGCACTTGAAGATAACCCTTGATTGCATCCTTCACAATCTGTGGGGTTTTCTTACTGAAGAATATAGATGACTTTTCCTTGTTAATTCTCTGCCTTGAGGCCATACAATATGTATCCAACAGGTTTGATACCTTCTCGACTGCATTAATACTTGCCCTGAAGAACAACAGTCTATCATCCGCGAATAAAAGATGGTTCACCTCCGGTGCCGTCGCTGCCACCTTAATGCCGCAAAGTTGGGATGACTGATTGTGTGAGTTTAACAGGCACGAAAGGCCCTCTGCTGCCAACAAGAAAAGATATGGAGAGATGGGATCTCCCTGACGGATTCCACATGTGGGATTGAATTCTTCTAACTTGCTTCCATTAAACATTACTGAGAAGGAAACTGAGCTCACCATGTTCATGATTACTGAAACCCAAGGTGCTGCAAAACCCAGTTTCTCCATAATTGCTTTAAGATACCCCCATTCCACTCTATCATAAGCCTTCATCATATCGAGCTTGAGAGCACAAAAATTGTTATCCTTGGATCTGTTTCGCTTCATGAAGTGCAAACACTCGTAAGATGAGATTATATTGTCCGTAATGAGCCTTCCTGGAACAAAGGCCGACTGCTCTTCTGATATGATCTCCGGCAAGATAACCTTGAGACGGTTTGCAAGAACTTTCGAAGCAATTTTGTAGAAAACATTACATAAAGCTATGGGACGAAATTGAGACAACATAGTAGGATTTGATACCTTGGGTATAAGGACCAGCATAGTATCATTCAAACAGGCCGGGCTCTCCTCCCCTCGAACGATGCCCAGAACTGCCTTAGTTACCGCTGTACCACAAACATCCCAGTGTCGCTGAAAGAAGTGCGCTGGGAAGCCATCCGGACTAGGGGCCTTGGTGGGAAACATTTGAAAGAGTGATGTTTTAACTTCCTTCTCATCGTATGGTGCAAGTAGCTGCTCATTCATGGCGGTTGTAACCTTCACTGGAACATGTTGTAGCACTTCGTCCACGCCTTGAACTCCTTCTGAGGTGTACATGAGCTTATAATAATCCAGTGCTAGCTGCTGCATCTTTGTCACATCTTCGGTAACCTGACCATCCGGTTTTTGAGGAGCCTTGATCAAAATTTTCCGTCTGCGCATGGATGCCCGAAGGTGGAAGAAGTGGGTATTGCGATCTCCCTCCGATAGCCATTGCACTCTGGACCGCTGTCTCCACATGAGTTCTTCCCGCAGATATAGCTCGATCAGCCTATCATTGATCTTGACCTCTACCTGACTTGGTCCAGATCTGTTCGGGCTGCCACGCAACCTTTCTAGCTCCTTTTTTAGCATTCAGATTTCACCTCGAACACTGCCAAATGTTGCTTTGCTCCAGTCTCCTAGATTTCCTGCAAGTGCTTCTAGTTTAGCTCGGACTTCATCAACTGTCAGTTCGTGACCATTCGGCTGCCAAGCAGCTCGGACAGTCTCCTTTAGGTCTGCATGAGTTTCCCACATAGTTTCATAACGGAACTGTCTAGTTCCTTTATCTTGCCTAGCCACCAGCTGCACCAAGATGGGTGAGTGGTCTGACGTCGCTGCCGTCAGGTGTTGCACCGAAGCCAGCGGAAATTGCTCACACCAATCCGCCATGGCAAGTGCTCTGTCGAGTCGAACCCTTGTGAAAGTGCCTCCTGCAACTTTCTTTTCATAGGTCCAACTTGTTCCATTAAAACCTAGATCCATCAAGCCGCAGATATCAACCGCGTCTCTGAACCCCTGGACTTGTGACCGGCTTCTGCTGCCAATTCCAACATGCTCATCATGCCTTAACACTTCATTAAAATCACCTAGGCAAATCCAGGGTAGAGTTTCAGTAGTTGCTAGATTTTTCATAGTGTCCCATGTATTGTGGCGAAGATGAGTCTGCGCCTCGCCGTAAAAACATGTCATTCTCCACGGGGCACCTCCAAGATCAGAAATTTTAGCATCTATGTGGTATCTCGAATAACCCAAATTCTCCACTTTTATTTCATTAGTCCAAAACATAACCAAACCTCCACTTCTACCAGTGGGATCAACACCAAAAGAACAATCGAAACCTATAGTACTAGCTAACTTTTCAGCTCGAGCTCTACTTATTTGAGTCTCTACAATGCATAGTACTTTAGGGGCAAACTTTATCGCGAGTTCTCGCAGCTCTTGAACTGTCGGGGCGTTTCCTAACCCGCGGCAGTTCCAGCAAAGAAGATTCATTGGGCTTGGCGGTCCTCCGCCAAGGAGGCTGCCAAACGCCCATCAAAACCTTTTACACCATCGGCTGCTTTCTTCACACTCCCTGAGCTGTTTTTCTCTTGAGCTGCTTTGTCTGGTAATAAGCTTGTCTTGGGCCTCTTCAGATCCTGCTTGGGCGGCGGGCTAGTAACAGCACCCCCCCTCTTGAAGGAAATATGCCCTAGAGGCAATAATAAAGTTATTATTTATTTCCTTATATCATTATAAATGTTTATTATTCATGCTAGAATTGTATTAACCGGAAACATAATACATGTGTGAATACATAAACAAACAGAGTGTCACTAGTATGCCTCTACTTGACTAGCTCGTTGATCAAAGATGGTTATGTTTCGTAACCATAGACATGAGTTGTCATTTGATTAACGGGATCACATTATTAGGAGAATGATGTGATTGACTTGACCCATTCCGTTAGCATAGCACTTGATCGTTTAGTTTGTTGTTATAGCTTTCTTCATGACTTATACATGTTCCTATGACTATGAGATTATGCAACTCCCGTTTACCAGAGGAACACTTTGTGTGCCACCAAACGTCACAACGTAACTGGGTGATTATAAAGGTGCTCTACAGGTGTCTCCGAAGGTACTTGTTGGGTTGGCGTATTTCGAGATTAGGATTTGTCACTCCGATTGTCGGAGAGGTATCTCTGGGCCCTCTCGGTAATGCACATCACTTAAGCCTTGCAAGCATTGCAACTAATGAGTTAGTTGCAGGATGATGTATTACAGAACGAGTAAAGAGACTTGCCGGTAACAAGATTGAACTAGGTATTGAGATACCGACGATCAAATCTCGGGCAATTAACATACCGATGACAAAGGGAACAATGTATGTTGTTATGCGGTCTGATCGATAAAGATCTTCGTAGAATATGTAGGAACCAATATGAGCATCCAGGTTCCGCTATTGGTTATTGACCAGAGACGTGTCTCGGTCATGTCTACATTGTTCTCGAACCCGTAGGGTTCGCACGCTTAATGTTACGATGACAGTTTCATTATGAGTTTATATACTTTGATGTACCGAAGTTAGTTCGGAGTCCCGGATGTGATCACGTACATGACGAGGAGTCTCGAAATGGTCGAGACATAAAGATTGATATATTGGAAGCCTATGTTTGTGTTGGAAATATGCCCTAGAGGCAATAATAAAATGATTATTATATTTCCTTGTTCATGATAGTTGTCTATTATTCATGCTATATTTGTATTATCCGGAAATCGTAATACATGTGTGAATACATAGACCACAACACATCCCTAGTGAGCCTCTAGTTGACTAGCTCGTTGATCAAAGGATAGTCATGGTTTCCTGACTATGGACATTAGATGTCATTGATAATGGGATCACATCATTAGGAGAATGATGTGATGGACAAGACCCAATCCTAAGCTTAGCTCAAATATCGTGTAGTTCATTTGCTGTAGCTTTTCTGAATGTCAAGTATCATTTCCTTAGACCATGAGATTGTGCAACTCCCGAATACCGTAGGAGTGCCTTGGGTGTGCCAAACGTCACAACGTAACTGGGTGACTATAAAGGTACATTACAGGTATCTCCGAAAGTGTCTGTTGGGTTGGCACGAATCGAGACTGGGATTTGTCACTCCGTATGACGGAGAGGTATCTCTGGGCCCACTCGGTAATGCATCATCATAATGAGCTCAATGTGACCAAGGGGTTGGTCACTGGATCATGCATTACGGTATGAGTAAAGTGACTTGCCGGTAACGAGATTGAACAAGGTATTGGGATACCGACGATCGAGTCTCAGGCAAGTAACGTACCGATTGACAAACGTAATTGAATACGGGATTGATTAAGTCCTCGACATCGTGGTTCATCCGATGAGATCATCGACGAGCATGTGGGAGCCAACATGGGTATCCAGATCCCGCTGTTGGTTAGTGACCGGAGAGGTGTCTCGGTCATGTCTGCGTGTCTCCCGAACCCGTAGGGTCTATACACTTAAGGTTCGTTGACGCTAGGGTTGTAGAGATATTAGTATGCAGTAACCCAAAAGTTGTTCGGAGTCCCGGATGAGATCCCGGACGTCATGAGGAGTTCCGGAATGGTCCGGAGGTAAAGATTTATATATAGGAAGTCCAGTTTCGGCCAGCGGGAAGGTTTCGGGAGTTACCGGTATTGTACCGGGACCACCGGAAGGGTCCCGGGGGTCCACCGGATGGGGCCACCTATCCCGGAGGGCCCCATGGGCTGAAGTGGCGTGGGAACCAGCCCCTGATGGGCTGGTGTGCCCCACCCAAGGGCCCAAGGCGCCTAGGGTTGGAAACCCTAGGGGGTCGTTGCCCCCCGAGGGGGCATGCGCCCCCCTGGTTGGAAACCCTAAGGGGGCCGTTGCCCCCAGGGGCTGCCGCCCCCCCTTTTAGATGGGATCTCCAAGGGGGCATGCGCCCCCCTAGCCCCTATATATAGTGGAAGGGAGGGAGGGCAGCCGGACCTGGCTCTTGGCGCCCCCCTCTCCCTCCGTAACACCTCTCCTCCCCGCTTGTGCTTGGCGAAGCCCTGCCGGGATCCTGCTGCATCCACCACCATGCCGTCGTGCTTCTGGATCTTCATCAACCTCTCCTTCCCCCTTGCTCGATCAAGACGGAGGAGACGTCTTCCCAACCGTACGTGTGTTGAACGCGGAGGTGCTGTCCGTTCGGCACTTGGTCATCGGTGATTTGGATCACGGCGAGTACGACTCCATCATCCCCGTTCACTTGAACGCTTCCGCTCGCGATCTACAAGGGTATGTAGATGCACTCCTATTCCCCTCGTTGCTAGAATACTCCATAGATTGATCTTGGTGATGCATAGAAATTTTTTAATTTCTGCTACTATCCCCAACAGTTTGGACATCGGAAGTGTTCCGGGTGAAATCGGCATTTTATTGGAGTACCGGGAGGTTACCGGAACCCCCCGGTAACCTAATGGGCCTTAATGGGCCTAGTGGAGGAAGAGGAGAGGAGGCCTAGGGGCTGCCGCGCGCCCCTCCCCCCCTCCCCCAAGTCCGAATTGGACAAGAGGGGGGGCGGCGCCCCCCCTTTCCTTTCTTCCCTCTCTTCCTTCTTCCCTAAGTCCTAATCCAACTAGGGAAAGGGGGGGAGTCCTACTCCCGGTAGGAGTAGGACTCCTCCTGCGCGCCTCCTCCTAGGGCCGGCCGCACCTCCCCTTGGCTCCTTTATATACGGGGGCAGGGGGAACCCCTAGACACACATGTTGATCTTCGTGATCGTTCTCTTAGCCGTGTGTGGTGCCCCCTCCACCATAATCCTCAATAATATTGTAGCGGTGCTTAGGTGAAGCCCTGCGACGGTAGAACATCAAGATCATCACCACGCCGTCATGCTGACAGAACTCTTCCCCGACACTTTGCTGGATAGGAGTCCGGGGATCGTCATCGAGCTGAACGTGTGCTAGAATTCGGAGGTGCCGTAGTTTCGGTGCTTGATCGGTCGGGCCGTGAAGACGTACGACTACATCAACCGCATTGTGCTAACACTTCCGCTTCCGGTCTACGAGGGTCCATAGACAACACTCTCCCCTCTCATTGCTATGCATCACCATGATCTTGCGTGTGCGTAGGAAATTTTTGAAATTACTACGTTCCCCATCAGTGGCATCCGAGCCTAGTTTTATGCGTTGATGTTTTGCACGAGTAGAACACAAGTGAGTTGTGGGCAATATAAGTCATACTACTTACTAGCATGTCATACTTTGGTTCGGCGGTATTGTTGGATGAAGCGGCCCGGACCGACATTACACGTACGCTTACGCGAGACTGGTTCTACCAATGTGCTTTGCACACAGGTGGCTGGCGGGTGTCAGTTTCTCCAACTTTAGTTGAACCAAGTGTGGCTACGCCCGTTCCTTGCGAAGGTTAAAACAACACCAACTTGACAAACTATCATTGTGGTTTTGATGCGTAGGTAAGAACGGTTCTTGCTAAGCCCGTAGCAGCCACGTAAAATTTGCAACAACAAAGTAGAGGACGTCTAACTTGTTTTTGCAGGGCATGTTGTGATGTGATATGGTCAAGACATGATGCTAAATTTTATTGTATGAGATGATCATGTTTTGTAACCGAGTTATCGGCAACTGGCAGGAGCCATATGGTTGTCGCTTTATTGTATGCAATGCAATTGCGCTGTAATGCTTTACTTTATCACTAAGCGGTAGCGATAGTCGTGGAAGCATAAGATTGGCGAGACGACAACGATGCTATGATGGTGATCAAGGTGTCGCGCCGGTGACGATGGTGATCATGACGGTGCTTCGAAGATGGAGATCACAAGCACAAGATGATGATGGCCATATCATATCACTTATATTGATTACATGTGATGTTTATCTTTTATGCATCTTATCTTGCTTTGATTGACGGTAGCATTATAAGATGATCCCTCACTAAATTATCAAAGTATAAGTGTTCTCCCTGAGTATGCACCGTTGCGAAAGTTCTTCGTGCTGAGACACCACGTGATGATCGGGTGTGATAGGCTCTACGTTCAAATACAACGGGCGCAAAACAGTTGCACACACGGAATACTCAGGTTAAACTTGACGAGCCTAGCATATAACAGATATGGCCTCGGAACACGGAGACCGAAAGGTCGAGCGTGAATCATATAGTAGATAGGATCAACATAGTGATGTTCACCATTGAAACTACTCCATCTGACGTGATGATCGGACATGGTTTAGTTGATTTGGATCACGTGATCACTTAGAGGATTAGAGGGATGTCTATCTAAGTGGGAGTTCTTAAGTAATATGATTAATTGAACTTTAATTTATCATGAACTTAGTCCTGGTAGTATTAGCATATCTATGTTGTAGATCAATAGCTCATGTTTAGCTCCCCTGTTTATTTTTGATATGTTCCTAGAGAAAACTAAGTTGAAAGATGTTAGTAGCAATGATGCGGATTGGATCCATGATCTGAGGTTTATCCTCATTGCTGCACAGAAGAATTATGTCTTTGATGCACCGCTAGGTGACAAACCTATTGCAGGAGCAGATGCAGATGTTATGAACATTTGCTAGCTCAATATGATGACTACTTGATAGTTTAGTGCACCATGCTTAAACGACTTAGAATCGAGACTTCAAAGACGTTTTGAACATCACGGACCATATGAGATGTTCCAGGAGTTGAAGTTAATATTTCAAGCAAATACCCGAGTTAAGAGATATGAAGTCTCCAACAAGTTCTATAACTAAAAGATGGAGGAGAATAGCTCAAGCAGTGAGCATGTGCTCAGATTGTCTGGGTACTACAATCGCTTGAATCAAGTGGGAGTTAATCTTCCAGATAAAATAGTGATTGACAGAATTCTCTAGTCACCATCACCAAGTTAGTAGAACTTCGTGATGAACTATAATATGCAAGGGATAATGGAAACGATTCCAAGCTCTTCGTGATGCTGAAATCAACGAAGGTAGAAATCAAGAAAAGCATCAAGTGTTGATGGTAAACAAAACCACTAGTTTCAAGTAAAGTGACAAAGGGAAGAAAGGGGAACTTCAAGAAGAACGGCAAGCAAGTTGCTGCTCAAGTGAAAAACCCAAGTCTGGACCTAAGCCTGAAACTGAGTGCTTCTACTGCAAAGGGACTGGTCACTGGAAGTGGAACTACCCCAAGTAATTGGCGGATAAGAAGGATGGCAAAGTGAACATAGGTATATTTGATATACATGTTATTGATGTGTACTTTACTAGTGTTTATAGCAACCCCTCAGTATTTGATACTAGTTCAGTTGCTAAGAGTAGTAACTCG
This sequence comes from Triticum aestivum, assembly GCF_018294505.1. Lineage (NCBI taxonomy): Eukaryota > Viridiplantae > Streptophyta > Magnoliopsida > Poales > Poaceae > Triticum > Triticum aestivum. The sequence goes on along the minus strand of NC_057794.1, from coordinate 559,012,010 downwards.
AAACGGGAGTTCCAGAATGAACAGAAACTAGTTAAGGGTGAAGTGATGATGTGTGTTGGAAGTGGTTCCAAGATTGATATGATCATCATCGAACACTCCCTGTACTTTCGGGATTAGTGTTGAACCTAAATAAGTGTTATTTGGTGTTTGCGTTGAGCATAAATATGATTGGATCATGTTTATTGCAATACGGTTATTCATGTAAGTTAAAGAATAATTGTTGTTCTGTTTACATGAATAAAACCTTCTATGGTCATACACCCAATGAAAATGGTTTGTTGGATCTCGATCGTGGTGATACACATATTCATAATATTGAAGCCAAAAGATGCAAAGTTAATAATGATAGTGCAACTTATTTGTGGCACTGTCGTTTAGGTCATATTGGTGTAAAGTGCATGAAGAAAATCCATGCTGATGGGTTTTTGGAAACACTTGATTATGAATCAGTTGATGCTTGCGAACCATGCCTTATGGGCAAGATGACTAAGACTCCGTTCTCCGGAACAATGGAGCGAGCAATAGATTTGTTGGAAATCATACATACTGATGTATGTGGTCCGATGAATATTGAGGCTCGTGGCAGATATCATTATTTTCTGATCTTCACAGATGATTTGAGCATATATGAGTATATCTACTTGATGAAACACGTCTTAAATATTTGAAAAGTTTAAAGAATTTCAGAGTGAAGTGGAGAATCATCGTAACAAAAATAAAAGTTTCTACAATATGATCGCAAAAGTAAAATATTTGAGTTACGAGTTTGGCCTTCAGTTAAAACAATGTGAAATAGTTTCACTACTCACGCCACCTGGAACAACACAGTGTAATGGTGTGTCCGAATGTTGTAATCGTACTTTACTTGATATGGTGCGATCTATGATGTCTCTTACAGATTTACCGCTATCGTTTTGGGGTTATGCATTAGAGACAACTACATTCACGTTAAATAGGGCACCATCTAAATCCATTGAGACGACACCGTATGAACTATGGTTTGGCAAGAAACCTAAGTTGTCATTTCTTAAAGTTTGAGGTTGCAATGCTTATGTCAAAAAGTTTCAACCTGATAAGCTCTAACCCAAATCGGAGAAGTGCGTCTTCATAGGATACCCAAAAGAAAATGTTGGGTACACCTTCTATCACAGATCCGAAGGCAATATTGTTGGAAATATGCCCTAGAGGCAATAATAAAAGGACTATTATTATATTTCCTTGTTCATGATAATTGTCTTTTACTCATGCTATAATTGTGTTATCCGGAAATCGTAATACATGTGTGAATACATAGACACCAATACGTCCCTAGTAAGCCTCTAGTTGACTAGCTCGTTGATTAACTGATAGTCATGGTTTCCTGACTATGGGCATTGGATGTCGTTGATAACGAGATCACATCATTGGGAGAATGATGTGATGGACAAGACCCAATCCTAAGCATGGCACAAGATCGTGTAGTTCGTTTTGCTAGAGCTTTTACCAATGTCAAGTATCTTTTCCTTAGACCATGAGATCGCGTAACTCCCGGATACCGTAGGGGTGCTTTTGGTGTACCAAACATCACAACGTAACTGGGTGACTATAAAGGTATACTACGGGTATATCCGAAAGTGTCTGTTGGGTTGACACGGATCGAGACTGGGATTTCTCACTCCGTATGACGGAGAGGTATCTCTGGGCCCACTCGGTAATGCATCATCATAATGAGCTCAAAGTGACCAAGTGTCTGGTCACGGGATCATGCATTACGGTACGAGTAAAGTGACTTGCCGGTAACGAGATTGAACGAGGTATTGGGATACCGACGATCGAATCTCGGGCAAGTAACGTACCGATTGACAAAGGGAATTGTATACGGGGTTGCGTGAATCCTCGACATCGTGGTTCATCCGATGAGATCATCGAGGAGCATGTGGGAGCCAACATGGGTATCCAGATCCCGCTATTGGTTATTGACCGGAGAGCCATCTCGGTTATGTCTACATGTCTCCCGAACCCGTAGGGTCTACACACTTAAGGTTCGGTGACGCTAGGGTTGTAGAGATATGTATATGCAGTAACCCGAAAGTTGTTCGGAGTCCCGGATGAGATCCCAGACGTCACGAGGAGTTCCGGAATGGTCCGGAGGTAAAGAATTAAATATAGGAAGTGTTATTTCGGCCATCGGGACAAGTTTCGGGGTCACCGGTATTGTACCGGGACCACCGGAAGGGTCCCGGGGGTCCACCGCGTGGGGCCACCTATCCCGGAGGGCCCCATGGGCTGAAGTTGGTGGGGAACCAGCCCCTAGTTGGCTGGTGCGCCCCCCCTTGGGCCTTCCCCCTGCGCCTAGGGTTGGGAACCCTAGGGTGGGGGGCGCCCCACTTGCCTTGGGGGGCACTCCACCCCCCTTGGCCGCCGCCCCCTTGGGAGATTGGATCTCCAGGGCCGGCGCCCCCCCTGGGGACCCTATATATAGAGGGGGGAGGGAGGGCAGCCGCACCCCATGCCCCTGGCGCCTCCCTCTCCCCTCCAAGACCTCCTCCTCCTCCGTAAAGAACGGCGAAGCCCTGCTGCGGTGACTGCTGCATCCACCACCACGCCGTCGTGCTGCTGGATATTCATCAACCTCTCCTCCCCCCTTGCTGGATCAAGAAGGAGGAGACGTCACGCTGACCGTACATGTGTTGAACGCGGAGGTGCCATCCGTTCGGCGCTAGGATCTCCGGTGATTTGGATCACGTCGAGTACGACTCCCTCATCCCCGTTCTTTGAACGCTTCCGCTTGCGATCTACAAAGGTATGTAGATGCAATCCGATCACTCGTTGCTAGATGAACTCGTAGATGGATCTTGGTGAAACCGTAGGAAAATTTTTGTTTTCTGCAACATTCCCCAACAGTGGCATCATGAGCCAGGTTTATGCGTAGTTCTCTTTGCACGAGTAGAACACAATTTGTTGTGGGCGTAGATGTTGTCAACTTTCTTGCCGCTACTAGTCTTATTTTGCTTCAGCGGTATTGTGGGATGAAGCGGCCCGGACCGACCTTACACGTACACTTACGTGAGACTAGTTCCACTGACTGACATGCACTAGTTGCATAAGGTGGCTAGCGGGTGTCTGTCTCTCCCACTTTAGTTGGAGCGGATTCGATGAAAAGGGTCCTTATGAAGGGTAAATAGAAGTTGACAAATCACGTTGTGGCTTTTACGTAGGTAAGAAAACGTTCTTGCTAGAACCCTATTGCAGCCACGTAAAACTTGCAACAACAATTAGAGGACGTCTAACTTGTTTTTGCATCAAGTGCTTTGTGATGTGATATGGCCAAAGTTGTGATGAATGATGAATGATATATATGTGATGTATGAGATCATGTTCTTGTAATAGGAATCACGACTTGCATGGCGATGAGTATGACAACCAGCAGGACCCATAGGAGTTGTCTTTATTTTTGTATGACCTGCGTGTGTCAGGGGACTAATCCACGAACACCTATGGGACCGGCGGACCGAGTCCCTTTCGGTTCGGCGAGGGCGGAGGTCGCACGAAGAGCGGATCGAGGCGAAGCACACGAGCAGTTTACCCAGGTTCGGGCCGCACGGATGCGTAAAACCCTACTACTGCTTTGTGGTTTGTATTGAGTTCTTGCTCGGGAGCGCAGAGCACTACAGTACACTCTAGCGGCTAACGAGACCGAGCCTGAGTGTTCTCCTTTTTTCCGAACCCCCTCTACGTTGCACATGGGCCTCCTTTTATATGCTCAAGGGGTCACCGACAGGTGGCAACGGAGACAAAGGGTAAAAATGGAAAGGCGTTGCGGTAGGTATAGCTACCTGCTACAGTGTATCATACCTAACCCTGACGGCAGGGGACAAGGGCATTAAATGCCCGTCTGTGTCGCCTAAACAGTGCAAAAGGGACCGTCAGGGACGCCACCGCTCACCACGATGGCAATCTTGTCAGCGCCGCTCGCCACTGCGCACCGCTGGCTGCACAACCTTCCGCCATGCACGCCTGGAAGGGTCCCAGAGCGACACGTTGGTGGATGTGCTGGAGCGCGGGCACAGAGTGGTGGCTTGCCGCGGCAAGTGCCTTGCCGCGGTCGTTGTCTTGTCGCGTCCGGGAGCTTGTCGCTCACCGGGCCTTGCCGCGGCGCGCGAGCTTGTCGCTCACCGGGCCTTGCCGGGATGCGAGGCGCGCCGCGGCAAGTTCCTTGAGATGCCTTGGGTGGCCTTCCCAGCAAGCTCCTCTTGCCGGGGTCTTGTCTCCTTAAGCGCCTTGCCTTGGTTGGCCTTCCCGGCAAGCTCCTCTTGCCGGGGTCTTGTGGTGTCTTGGTTTGGATACTTTGTTCTTGAATGGCTTCAAAGGAACCACGGAGGATCTTGGCGGTCACCCGGCAAGCCTTGCCGCGGGATGCTGCAACCGCCCGTGCACAAGTTCGGGTTACTAGGGTACCCCTACTCTAGTACACCGACAGGAGCCCCCGGGCCTGGGCCATACACGGTGCCGAGCGCTGTTGGGCCAGGCCCAAAATAGGGCACGGGCACGCGCGGCCTAGGTTATGCCGTATCTCTCTCCGTATCCACCGCGCCCTCCCCGAACGGCACGCGTTGAATGCGGTGTCGTGGGAGAGATCGTGGGTGGTTTCTTTATTCGGAAATGCGGAACGTCCGCCCCCTCCCTCTTTATAAGCAGGGGAAACAGGGGTAGTTCGTCCATTCGCCCGTTGCTGTTCCAATCTCAGAAATCTCCGCCGCTCCCTCGTCTTCCCAAAGCCGAAAGAGAGCAGCGCTCCGCCCCCATCTCCACCAGCACCACCAACGCCGTCGACCTCCTCCGCCACCTCCGCCATGGCTCCAAAAGCCGACAAGGGGAAGGTCGTGAAGTCGACCGAGGCGCAGCGGCTTGCGGCGCTGCGAAAGGAGCGGACAGTCTTCCCCCCAAGCTTGCCGCGAGGGAGCTGAGGGAGAACTACTACCTCTTCTAGTCGCGGAGACACGAGCGCATCCGTGCACGAAGGTACTTCCCGCCACCGCTTGGAAGAAGGCCCCAAACGGATACCCTTTCTTCGCCTTGTTCTTCTACTGCGGGCTTTGCCCGCCTTTATTTGAATTCTTCTACGATATCATGAACACCTACGGGTTCCATCTCCTCGACTTCACCCCAAATGCCGTTCTGACCATGGCAGTTTTCGCACATCTCTGCGAAAACTTTGTCGGAGTCCATCCCAATGTAGCCCTCTTTCGCCACTTCTTTATACCCCGAGTAGAGAGAGGAGAGCCTTTATCCGGCAGAATCGCCTGGATCTCAAGGGAGAGCAGACTGGTGCTGGATTGACGAGGAGAACCCGCAGCCATTCACCACCCGGCGCCAAACCCCAGTAGCACACGGCAGCGATTGGAGTGACGTGGCCCCGGAAGACGACAGGCTGAAGATTGCTGTCACCCGGATCCTACGCCTCAGGCTTGCCGGGCTCACTGTAGGCGCTGTTGGTGCGGATTTTCTTCGCTGCCGCATCGCCCCCCTGTAGGAACGGGGGAGACCCACTTGGGAGTTCAAGAATGCGGCAGATATCATGAGGCTGTGGCCGGGCCTCAACTTCAACTTCATAGTTCTGGAGCTCAACGTGATGCTCCAGGAGCTATTCAAGTACGACCCTCAACACCCCGAAGTTTTCAGGTTGCCGGGGGGGTCGTTCCGCTGTGCAACAACTCCGCGCTCAACCGCATCCGTGCAATGATGCCGTTGTGCGACTCGCATGGAATTGTCCCAACTTGGCAAGAGCCTGCAGACGACGTCGTGCAGCAATTCTTCGATGACTTGGTAGAAGTGCCGATCCGCTCCGACGAGAAAGATAGCCTCACCCGCGACACCACCGATGCGGAGATGGCACTCATCGCCACTAGGCTAGAAGAGGCGGCGGCAGCCGCAGCCGCGGGCGAATTTGGATTCACCGTGGAGGAGGTAGAGGCAGCAGAGGTGGCAAGACGTGCCGAGCGAGGGGAGTCTGCTGGCGAGAAAGAGCTTGCCGGGCATAACGTCGAGTCGAGCGAGCCCGCCAAGGATACGAGCGGCTCGCTGGAGATCAACTCGTCTTCCTCCTCATCTTCAGACAGCTCGCCGCAAGCAGAGCCTCCATCCCCACCAATAAGGCGTCTCCGCAAGGTCGGTGACGTAGCGGAGCGGCAGGCGAAGCGACAGTCGTCGCGCCGCGTGACACGCTCCACCGTGGCAAGCATTGTTACCGCGGGAGCGCCTCACGCTGCGACGGCAACTGGAGCGGGGCCCTCCCGGACCACCGCTTCTACTCCTGCCGCTTCTCACGCCGCGGCGACAGCCGGAGCGGGGTTGTCTCAGACTGCCGCCACTGCTCCCGCCAAGCAGCCAAGGGAAGCTACTCCTCCGCCTCCTCGCGCCGGACGTGAGCTAGACTTTGACTTCTCCGCGTTCAGCTCCGACGAGGAAGAAGAAGAAGAGTAAGACTCCCTTGGTGTACTTGTAGTTCTTCAATCTTTGTTGTTTGTCTTGTATCTCATTTGCTTGACTCTGAACTTGTTCCTTTTTAGGACTCTGGCCCAGAGAGCAGCAAAGAGAGCCAAAGTCCCGGTGATTGTCATCGAGGACGAACCTACTGCGACAGCAGGGGGTGCGCCCGAGACAACCTTACTGGACCCGGCAACTTTTCTCCAGAGCAGCCCCCAGCGTAAGTATATGGTTTGCTTTCTGCTGTGAGATGCGCATGGATACTCTATCTTTGCTGATATCTTACTGCTGGTTTGTGTAGGAGCAGAGCAGCCCCACCAAGAGCCAAGGGAGAATCCTCCGACAAGGGAGAGCTCTCCGGCAAGGGAGGGCTTTCTGGTAAGGGAGAAGTCTCCGGTAAGGGAGGGTTCTCCGGCAAGGGACAGCACCAGCGGCCCCCCGACGGTGGAGACCACGACTGCAGAACCTGGCACAGGTAATCCTTTCGCTTCAAAACTTTCCTTGGGTTCTTGCTTGACTCTTCTCCCCTTCCCGGCTGTCAGACCCATCTGCTACGGAGCCGATGGAGACCGAGATTGCCGCTGAAGAAACGGCCGGTGCTGACGATCCCGCCGGCGCAGAGGCCGCAAAGGCTGCCACCGCGACAACTGGCGAGGGGTCTGGCGATCGCACTGACGGCCCTGAGGCCGCAGGAGCGCCAGGCGCTACACTGACCGCCGACCCGTCCGTCGCTGCCGTAGCGCCAGGCTCCGAAGAGCCCCAGCCAGGCATCTACTTGAAGGCCGGCAACGATGTCTTCATCAACCTTCCCTGGGCATCGAGCTCCAGGGCGCCGGTCGAGGGAGAGATCTTCGACGGGGAGGTGCTTGCCTCCGCTGGGCTGACTCTGGTTGACGCGCCGAGCAGCAGCAGCAACGAGCCTGAGGAGGAGCAGCTGCTGCGGAAGTTGTTGTCGCTCTACCGCGCGCGGCAAGCCAAGCTGGAATCCCGCGAGGCGCTTGTCGTGAAGGCGGGAGCAGACATCAAGAAGCGCGCAGAAGAGCTCGGGGGTTTCCACCGGGAAGCGCTCCGGTCCCTGGCGGAGGAGCGGGAGCAGCTCGCCAAAGCGCAGAAGGCCTTCCTCCTCGAGAAGGCTGAAGTTGAAGAGCAACAGCGACTTGCCGCTGTGAAGCTATCCGCGGAGGAGGGCGAGCTGGCGCAGCGGAAGGTCAATCTTGACGCTCACGAGGAGGAGCTTGCCGCACGCGAGGAAAAACTCGGCGGAGCCCTTAAGCAAGCAGAGGGTGCTGCTGCAGTTGCCGAGGCCGCCAAGAAGGAGCTAGAGATGAAGGTGGTGCAGCTGGAGGCCGATCTTGCCAAGAAGGGCAAAGAGCTCAGCGCCGCCAAAGGCTCCAACACGGATCTCGAGTTGAAGCTGACCACTTTGACCAAGACACTGGACGGCACCAAGAAGCAGGAGGCGGCCTTGAAAGAAGAGATCAAGGCCAACAAGGCGCTGCTGGAGAGTGTTGCCGCCACCCAGAATGCCTTCAGGGAAAATGTGGAGCACTGGACGGAGAGCCTCGTGAGTGCTGCCACAGACATTGACAAGGAGTTGGCGCAGCTGGGGATGGAGGATCTCGGGTATCCCTCCGACGAGAACCTCCAACCCAGCGCCAAGCTCGTCTTGTTCTTCAAGGGCGTGGCAACGGCCCTCCAGCGACTCCGAGAGAGGATCCCAGAGCAGCTGGCCGACGAGTCGCGCAAGATCTGCGCGGGAGCTCTTCAGAAAGTGTTGGTGAAGGTGGCCTTCCGCAATCCGGGCCTCAACCTCACCAACGTCCTCAAGACCCTGCCGCCGGATGCCGATCTGGAGGCGCTCAAGGCCCTTGTCGCACCCATTGTGGACAAGGTGAGCGGGATCAAGAGGGTCGAGGGCGATCGCGTAGATTAGGCCGCCCATTTCTTCTTTTCTTGTCGCTGTTTGTCATGTTATGAAAACAATCTGTTAGAGCCGCGACAAGCTATCTTTGTAATATAACTCTATTCTGGGTAATGATTGCAATGTTATTCCCTTTACTTGATTCCTCCCTTTGTATGTTTTTGCCCTACTCTTTTAGGGAACTTGCCGGTGCAGGCACCTGAGCCGCAAGCGCTGAGTGCGGGACATCAGCAGCCTGCTGGCGGTGCCGCTACCGACAAGAAACCTTGTCGCAACTAGTTGCATCTCACTTAAGTTGTTGAGCGGACTCGAAACAAAGTAAGGGCACAACTAGCTACGAGTTGGTTCCTCCGCGCACAGGTTTTCCATACAAAGTGCGGTCGTTCAAGGGAGATAACTTAAAATTTAAAAAATCTGATTGCTCAAACTTTGGCAACTTAGCTTTTCTGTTGTTTGCTTCCTGGTAAGGCGAAATTTTCTTGAACGACGCCTGGTCCATACCATTATCTTCTCCTTTCCTCCCCGGCAAACTTGTGGGCGAGGGAACCTTCCTTTCCTTGAGAAAAAAGAAAGAAGAGAAAATAAAGATACGGAGCCTTACGGCTCGTGATTGCTTACCATGGAGTAGGTGCTGCACAAAGTGTCAGATCATATATGCTAAAAAATAGAAAGCATGAAATTGACAAAATGTGCGGAGCACATGAGCTTTACTTATGCACGGGGTCTGCGCCCGGCTTTGTACAAAGGATTACATGCGACAGCGGCAAGACTTGTACAAAAGGTGGTTGCCGGAACAGGTTCCGGCAACCGCGCCTTATTGGTAAAACTTACGAAGATGCTCAATGTTCCAGGAGTTACTCACCGGAATGCCATCTTCGGTCTCAAGGCAGACAGCGCCAGGCCTAGTGACTCGTTTGACCCGGTAAGGGCCTTCCCACTTCGGCGTCAACTTGTTGGAATTCTTGGTGGACCGAACACACCGAAGAACAAGGTCGCCTTCCTCGAGACTTCTGGCATTAACTTTGCGGCTATGGTAGCGGCGCAAAGCTTGCTGGTAGCGAGTAGCTCGCACAGCAGCCTGAAGACGGTCTTCCTCAAGGAGCAGCGCGTCATCTTGTCGCAGCTGCTCTTGCTCGAGCTCATCATAAGCGAGCACTCGAGGTGACCCGTATACGAGTTCCATGGGGAGAACTGCCTCTGCTCCATAGACTAGAGCGAAAGGTGTCTAGCCAGTGGCTCGATTTGGCGTCGTTCTGATCGACCAAAGAACCACCGGCAGCTCCTCGATCCAGTTTCTTCCGCACTTGTGCAGCCTGTCGAAAGTCCTGGTCTTGAGCCCGCGCAGCACTTCAGCATTTGCCCTCTCCGCTTGACCGTTGCTTCTCGGGTGAGCAACAGAAGTGAAGCAGACCTTGGCGCCAAGATCTTGGACGTACTGCATGAAGGTGCGGCTCGTAAATTGCGTACCGTTGTCGGTGATTATCCTGTTAGGGATCCCGAAGCGGCAAACAATCGACCTGAAGAACTTGACTGCTGACTATTCTGTCACCTTCCTCACTGGTTGCACTTCCGGCCACTTTGTGAACTTGTCGATTGCGACGTACAAGTACTCAAAGCCCCCGACTGCTCGGGGAAAGGGGCCGAGGATGTTGAGCCCCCAGACCAAAAATGGCCAGGATAAAGGGATCGTCTGGAGAGCTTGAGCTGGTTGGTGTATCTGCTTGGAATGGAACTGGCACGCTTCACACTTGGTTACTTGTGCAGTTGCATCCTGGAGGGCTGTCGGCCAAAAGAAACCTTGCCGGAATGCTTTGCCGACAAGTGCTCTTGCGCCAATGTGGTGACCACATATGCCTCCATGTATCTCTGCCAACAGCTTTTGTCCGTCTTCCCGATGAATACACTTCAATTTCACACCGTTGAGTCTTCTTCTGTACAGTGTCTTGTCGATAAACTGGTACATACTTGACTGCCGGGCTACTCTTTCCGCTTCTTCTTGCTCTTCGGGAAGTTCTCCTGTCTGAAGGAAACGGACAATCTGCTGTGCCCATGCTGGAGCTTGTGGCTCGACAACAAGGACTAAAGGCAAATCTGCGGCTGCGGGAACATCCGCTTCTATGGCGAGAATCTGCGGCTCTGCCGGAGCTTGACGTTCCCCGGCAAGCTTGCCGGAGCAAAACTTGTCGGGAGCTTCTGCTTCAACAGAACAAACCCTAGGGCATGCCGGAGCAGATTGCTCCTCAGCGCTCTTGGCGTTGATCTTGGGGACCTTCTTGGCGGCGGCTTCGGGAAGCTCTGCCGGAAAATAGTCACCAGAAATCAACTTCCTCTTCTTGCTCTGTCCAGTTGATGGCGTTACGGACGGTTGAGTCAGCTTGAGCACAAAGATCCCTGGTTCCACAGGTAACTTAAGTGCAGCGCACTTTGACAGGCCATCGGCAATGGCGTTCTGAGCTCTTGGAACATGCTCCATCTGTAGGCCGTCAAAGTGCTCTTCTAGCTTTCTCACTTCGTCGACGTAAGCTTCCATCAACGGACTCTAATAACTCTTGTTCACTTGGCGGACGACAAGCTGTGAGTCACCCCGGACAATGAGCTTCTTGATCCCAAGGTCTGCCATGATCCTGAGACCGGCAAGCAAGCCCTCATACTCTGCAGTATTGTTTGTTGCTTGTTCCTTGGGAAAGTGCATCTGGACTATGTACTTGAGGTGCTCTCCGGTGGGTGCGATAAGCAGCACGCCAGCGCCGGCGCCTTGCAGCGAAAAAGCACCATCAAAGTACATCAGCCACTCTTTGCTTGCTTCGTCGACGGGGATGCTCGTTTCTGGAATTTCTTCATTTGATGTTGGCGTCCATTCTGCTATGAATTCTGCCAATGCTCTGCTTCGGATAGTTGAAGTACTCTCAAACTTGAGGCCAAAGCTTGACAGTTCCAGTGCCCACTCAACAATCCTGCCTGTCGCTTCTGGATTCTGTAGTATCCTCTTCAGTGGAAAGCGAGTGACAACTGTGATCTCATGTGTTTGGAAGTAATGGCGCAGCTTTCTCGAGGCCATGAGAAGGCCGAAAAGCAATTTCTCCATGCTAGAGTACCTTGACCTAGCCCCCTGTAGAAGGGAACTGACAAAGTAAACTGGGCGCTGCACCATTTTCTTTTGTATCTCCTCGCGCATCTGCGCAGATCCATCTTTGTCGGGACCAGAGCTTGCCGGGGAAGCCCCCTACTTGTCGCTGGATGCGCCTGCCGTGGTTGCTGGCTCATCATCTGCCTCCCTCTCTGCCACTAACGCAGCACTAACCACTTGATTGGTTGCCGCTATATACAGCAGCAACTTCTCTTGTGGCTTAGGTGCGACAAGTGTTGGAGCGGAGGACAGGTATCTCTTCAAGTCTTGCAGTGCAGCCTCCGCTTCCGGAGTCCATTTCATTGGACCTGCCTTTTTCAATAATTTGAAAAACGGCAGGGCGCTCAGCAGACCTAGAGATAAACCTGCTGAGAGCAGCCACGCAACCGGCAAGTCTTTGTACATCCTTGACGCGCTTTGGTGCTTCAATCTGCTCAATGGCCTTGATCTTGTCGGGATTGGCTTCGATTCCCCGCTGAGACACGAAGAACCCGAGAAGCTTGCCGGAGGGGACTCCAAACACACACTTCTCTGGGTTGAGCTTGAGGCTGATCTTGCATAGATTTGCAAAGGTCTCGTCTAAATCTTGGATCAGAGTTGCCTTGTTCTTGCTCTTAACCACTATGTCGTCCATGTAGGCTTCCACATTTCTGTGTATTTGTGGCTCAAGAGCGACATGGACTACTCTTGCAAACGTTGAACCAGCATTTTTTAATCCGAAAGGCATCCGTATGAAACAGTACATGCCACATGGAGTAATAAATGCGGTCTTCTCCTCATCCTCTTCTGCCATGAAGATTTGATGGTATCCTGAGTATGCGTCAAGAAATGAAAGCAAGTCACATCCGGCCGTGGAGTCAACAATCTGGTCAATGCGCGGCAAAGGAAATGGGTCTTTGGGACAAGCTTTGTTAACATCGGTAAAGTCGATACAAAGTCTTCATTTCCCGTTCGCCTTGCGCACGACTACAGGATTGGCCAGCCACGTAGGATGGAGCACCCCTCTGACAAGGCCTGCTGCTTCCAACTTCTTGATCTCCTCTGCAATGAATTCTTGGCGCTCCACTGCTTGCTTCCTGACCTTCTGCTTGACGGGACGCGCATGAGGACAAACGGCAAGGTGGTGCTCAATTACTTTCCTGGGAACACCGGGGATGTCAGACGGTTGCCACGCAAACATGTCAACATTCGCCCGCAAGAAAGCAATGAGCGCGCTTTCCTATTTAGGGTCGAGAGTGGCACTGATGGTGAAGGTACCACCAGTGCCATCCTCCTTGGCGGACACCTTCTTCGTCTCTGGCGGAGCTGCCATTGTCTTCTTACACTTGCCGGTGGAGCTCGATGGCGCGTCCTCGACGGCAGCACAGCACTCCGAAGAGGTGCGCTTGCCGGAGTGGGCATCAGAACTCTTGCCGGACTTGGTCTTCTTCTCCCCCCCGGGAGCTTCAACGGCAAGTGACTTGCGATCTGTTGCGGCTGCCGCTTCCCGGTAGATCTTGTCGGTGCAGATAAGAGCATCCTTCTTGTCGCCGGGGACAGAGATGACGCTTATCGGGCCTGGCATCTTCAGCATGTTGTATGCGTAGTGAGAGGCTGCCATGACTTGGCGAGTGCTGGACGACCAAGTATCCCATTGTAAGGCAATGGAATATCGGCAATGTCAAAAGTGACCCTCTCAGTCCTGAAGTTCAGCTCGCTACCAAATGTTACTGGCAACGTGACCTTCCCCTTCGGCTTGCTCCTTCCCGGGTTGATTCCTTGGAATGTGCTGGTCTCTTCGAGCTCGCTGTCAGGGATCTGGAGTTTCTGGAGTACCGCGGAGGAGATCAGGTTCAAGCCGGCCCCGCCGTCAATTAACATCTTAGTGACCTTGAGGTTGCGGATAGTTGGTGAAACCAACATCGGCAAGCACCCGAACGCAGTTGTGCGATTAGGGTGGTCCTCAATATCAAAGATGATAGCCGTGCTGGACCATTTCAAAAGCTTGCGTGACTCGACAGGTGGTTCCGCCGCATTGACTTCCCGCACCCACTGCTTGAGTTGGCGGTGCGAAGTATGCAGAGATGCACCGCCGTCAACACACAAGACTTCTGTGGCTTTCTGGAACTCCTGCTCACTGGTCTCGACATCCTCCATGTCTTCATCGCCATCGTCATCTTCATCCTTGTCGCGGCCGCGGGGAGGTCTGTCTCCTTGCCGCTGCTTGGCCTTGCCGCGGCGTCCTCCCCGGTCGGCGCGCTTCTTGCCAGATTCTCCATCGCCACCTTGGGCCCTCTCCTTGTCGCGCCGCTCGTATTCGGCTTTTTGTTGCTGGACAAGCTGCTCGACCTTCTTGCAGCTCTGGAAGTCATGGCCCTTGGTGCGGTGGATCTTGCAGTACTGCTTGTCAGTGCCGTCCTGCTTGTCGGCGACCGCCACAGCCTGGCAGTTGGTGCATGCGGCAATCTCCTTGCCGGAGCTACCAACTTTGGCTTCTTAGCGCCACCTTCATTGCCGGACTGCTCAATGACTAGCACATCTTTGCCTTTCTTCTTCCTGTTCCGCCGCCGGTTTTTCTTTGCCGGGGCAGCATCCTCGCTGTCAGATTCTCCTGCTCCTGTACTCTCTCCGGGGAGTTTCTTCCCTTCCTCAGCACGTGCACACTTGTCGGCCAGGGCATACAGCTCACTGACGTCTCTGATCTTGCACATCGCCATCTCCTCCCGCATCCTGTGGTTACGCACGTTCTGATGGAACGCGCTGATGACCGCGGCAGGGTGGACATCTGGGATGTTGTGCTATACACGGCTGAACCTCTGAATGTACTTGCGCAGGGGCTCTCCTTCCTTCTGGGCGAGCAGATGAAGGTCACTCTCTTGGCCATGAGGTTTGCGGCCGCCTGTAAAGGCGCCGACAAGCTGATGGCAAAGGTCTGCCCAGGAGGATATGGAGTTGTCCGGCAAGTGCATGAGCCAGGACCTGACGTTGGGTTTGAGCACCAGCGGGAAGTAGTTGGCAAGGATCTTGTCGTCCCGTCCCCCGGTAGCATGCACCGCGATGGTGTAGATGCTGAGGAACTCCGACGGATGCCACTTGTCGTCGTACTTCTCTGGTACATCTGGCTTGAAATTCTTCATACTGGGCCATTGGACTTGCCGCAGCTCACGAGTAAACGCAGGGCAACCTACGCGTACGGCAAGTCGCCTGGTTCCCCTGGCGCATGCCTGTCGACAGAGGGCCCAGCGCGCTGGTCTGATTGACATCGCGCTTCTCTTTGGCGCTCGATGCGTGTACGAGCGTCTTCTTGCTGTCGTTCATGAAGAACTTGGCGCTGATCGCGACGAGCTCATGGATCTGATGACGCGGTGGAGTCGCTGTCGAGGTGGATCCGGCGAGTCGGCGATCTTGGCCTTCGGGGCGGAGAGTGCACAGTGGTTGCACCCCCACCGGTCTTGTCGCCACCGGCTCGTGCCTGGCTGGCTTGCCGCGGCTGCGGCGTGCTCGGCTGCTGTTGAGTGTCGCCGTTGGCGAAGCCGATGAGACTCTGAATGGTGGCCTTCCAGTCGTCGATCTTGTCTACTGTTGGAGGGTAGTCCAGGAGCAGTTGAGCTCGCGCTAAAGCTTCTGCTGCAGTGGCGGGTGGTGGTGGCGAACGGTGCGAGGAGCGGGACATGCTCGGACTTCTAGCCACGTTAGAAGGAGCAGTGTCCCATCCAGGCGACCGTGCCTCGCTCGTGCCAGCATGTTGGCGTGCATGCTGGTCTTGAGCACTCCGGGATCCACCAGCTCGATCTTGGTCCAGCAAACACATGGTACCGTGAGTACCATAACGCTGCCGGTCCCGCGCCTCCTGAGATGGGCGCGGTGCATGTACGGACGCCGAGGTCTTGGAGTGCGCCCGGTCGTTGTGGGAACCGGCTACGCCGCCGATGGGCAGCGCAGCCTTGTCCTTGGACTTGGCAGCACCGTGAGCTCCCTCGTCGACGCCCGTTCTTCCGCCGGCGTCTGCCCCATCAGCCGTTTGCTCCGGCGGTGGTGGGCTCGGCGCGGACGGAGCAGCTGCCTCCGAAGCCTTCTTCTTCGGCGGCATGTCGATGAAGATAATGAAGACCTAGCTCGCGCGAATGCCGGATCTGGTTCACACAACCTCGACGCCCCCTACCTGGCGCGCCAAAGATGTCGGGGGACTAATCCACGAACACCTATGGGACCGGCGGACCGAGTCCCTTTCAGTTCGGCGGGGGCGGAGGTCGCACGAAGAGCGGATCGAGGCGAAGCACACGAGCAGTTTACCCAGGTTCGGGCCGCACGGATGCGTAAAACCCTACTCCTGCTTTGTGGTTTGTATTGAGTTCTTGCTCGGGAGCGCGGAGCGCTACAGTACACTCCAGCGGCTAACGAGACCGAGCCTGAGTGTTCTCCTTTTTTCCGAACCCCCCTCTACGTTGCACATGGGCCTCCTTTTGTATGCTCAAGGGGTCACCGACAGGTGGCAACGGAGACAAAGGGTAAAAATGGAAAGGTGCTGGGGTAGGTACAACTACCTGCTACAGTGTATCATACCTAACCCTGACGGCAGGGGACAAGGGCATTAAATGCCCGTCTGTGTCTCCTAAACAGTGCAAAAGGGACCGTCAGGGACGCCACCGCTCGCCATGATGGCAATCTTGTCAGCGTCGCTCGCCACTGCGCATCGCTGGCTACACAGCCTCCCGCCACGCACGCCTGGAAGGGTCCCAGAGCGACACGTTGGTGGATGTGCTGGAGCGCGGGCATAGAGTGGTGGCTTGCCGCGGCAAGCGCCTTGCTGCGGTCGTTGTCTTGTCGCGTCCGGGAGCTTGTCGCTCACTGGGCCTTGCCGGGACGCGAGGCGCGCCGCGGCAAGTTCCTTAAGATGCCTTGGGTGGCCTTCCCGGCAAGCTCCTCTTGCCGGGGTCTTGTCTCCTTAAGCGCCTTGCCTTGGTTGGCCTTCCCGGCAAGCCTCTTGCCGGGGTCTTATGGTGTCTTGGTTTGGATACTTTGTTCTTGAATGGCTCCAAAGGAACCACGGAGGATCTTGGCGGTCACCCGGCAAGCCTTGCCGCGGGATGCTGCGACTGCCCGTGCACAAGTTCGGGATACTAGGGTACCCCTACTCTAGTACACCGACAGCGTGTCATTGAGAAACGCCATGTAAATTACTTTACTTTATTGCTAAACGTGTTAGCCATAGTAGTAGAAGTAATAGTTGGCGAGCAACTTCATGGAGACACGATGATGGAGATCATGGTGTCATGCCGGTGACAAGATGATCATGGAGCCCCAAGATGGAGATCAAAGGAGCTATGTGATATTGGCCATATCTTGTCACTATTATTATTTGACTGCATGTGATGTTTATCATGTTTTTGCATCTTGTTTACTTAGAACGACGGTAGTAAATAAGATGATCCCTCATAATAATTTCAAGAAAGTGTTCCCCCTAACTGTGCACCGTTGCGACAGTTTGTTGTTTTGAAGCACCACGTGTTGATCGGGTGTGATAGATTCCAACGTTCACATACAACGGGTGTAAGACAGATTTACACATGCAAACACTTAGGTTGACTTGACGAGCCTAGCATGTACAGACATGGCCTCGGAACACAGAAGACCGAAAGGTCGAGCATGAGTCGTATAGAAGATACGATCAACATGAAGATGTTCACCGATGTTGACTAGTCCGTCTCACGTGATGATCGGACACGGCCTAGTTAACTCGGATCATGTTATACTTAGATGACTGGAGGGATGTCTATCTGAGTGGGAGTTCATTATATAATTAGATGAACTTAATCATCATGAACTTAGTCTAAAATCTTTACAATATGTCTTGTAGATCAAATGGCCAACGTTGTCCTCAACTTCAACGCGTTCCTAGAGAAAACCAAGCTGAAAGATGATGGCAGCAATTATACGGACTGGGTCCGGAACCTGAGGATCATCCTCATAGCTGCAAAGAAAGATTATGTCCTAGAAGCACTGCTAGGTGACGCACCTGTCCCACAGAACCAAGACGTTATGAACGCTTGGCAGACACGTGCTGATGACTACTCCCTCGTTCAGTGCGGCATGCTTTACAGCTTAGAACCGGGGCTCCAAAAGCGTTTTGAGAGACACGGAGCATATGAGATGTTCGAAGAGCTGAAAATGGTTTTTCAAGCTCATGCCCGGGTCGAGAGATATGAAGTCTCCGACAAGTTCTTCAGCTGTAAGATGGAGGAAAATAGTTATGTCAGTGAGCACATACTCACTATGTCTGGATTACATA
Organism: Triticum aestivum; assembly: GCF_018294505.1. Lineage (NCBI taxonomy): Eukaryota > Viridiplantae > Streptophyta > Magnoliopsida > Poales > Poaceae > Triticum > Triticum aestivum. The sequence goes on along the minus strand of NC_057794.1, from coordinate 558,994,229 downwards.
ACCGCTTAACTTAGCTGGGAGTTAATCTCCCGGATGACACGGTCATTGACAGAATCCTTTAGTCGCTTCCACCGAGCTACAAGAGCTTTGTGATGAACTTCAATATGCAGGGGACGGAAAAGACCATTCCTGAGGTATTTTCAATGCTGAAATCAGCAGAGGTAGAAGTCAAAAAGGAACATCAAGTGTTGATGGTCAATAAAACCACCAAGTTCAAGAAAGGCAAGGGTAAAAAGAACTTCAAGAAGGACGGCAAGGGAGTTGCCGCGCCCGGTAAGCAAGCTGCCGAGAAGAAGCCAAAGAATGGACCCAAGCCCGAGACTGAGTGCTTTTATTGCAAGGGAAGTGGTCACTGGAAGCGGAACTGCCCCAAATACTTAGCGGACAAGAAGGCCGGCAACACAAAAGGTATATGTGATATACATGTAATTGATGTGTACCTTACCAGTATTCGTAGTAGCTCCTGGGTATTTGATACCGGTGTGGTTGCTCACATTTGTAACTCAAAGCAGGAGCTGCGGAATAAACGGAGACTGGCAAAGGACGAGGTGACGATGCGCGTCGGGAATGGTTCCAAGGTCGATGTGATCGCTGTCGGCATGCTACCTCTACATTTACCCACGGGATTAGTTTTAAACCTCAATAATTGTTATTTAGTACCATCTTTGAGCATGAACATTGTATCAGGATCTCGTTTAATTCGAGATGGCTACTCATTTAAATCCGAGAATAATGGTTGTTCTATTTATATGAGAGATATGTTTTATGGTCATGCTCCTATGGTGAATGGTTTATTCTTAATGAATTTCGAGCGTAATGCTACACATATTCATAGTGTGAATACCAAAAGATGTAAGGTTGATAATGATAGTCCCACATACTTGTGGCACTGCCGCCTTGGTCACATAGGTGTCAAACGCATGAAGAAGCTCCATGCAGATGGACTTTTAGAGTCTCTTGATTACGAATCATTTGACACGTGCGAACCATGCCTCATGGGTAAGATGACCAAGACTCTGTTCTCAGGAACAATGGAGCGAGCAACCAACCTATTGGAAATCATACATACTGATGTGTGCGGTCCAATGAGTGTTGAGGCTCGTGGTGGCTATCGTTATGTTCTCACCCTCACTGATGACTTGAGTAGATATGGGTATGTCTACTTAATGAAACACAAGTCTGAAACCTTTGAAAAGTTCAAGGAATTTCAGAGTGAGGTTGAGAATCAACGTGACAGAAAAATCAAGTTTTTGCGATCAGATCATGGAGGAGAATACTTGAGTCACGAATTTGGTACACACTTAAGAAAATGTGGAATAGTTTCACAACTCACGCCGCCTGGAACACCTCAGCGTAATGGTGTGTCCGAACGTCGTAATCGCACTCTATTGGATATGGTGCGATCTATGATGTCTCTTACCGATTTACCGCTGTCATTTTGGGGCTATGCTTTAGAGACTGCCGCATTCACTTTAAATAGGGCTCTGTCGAAATCCGTTGAGACGACACCGTATGAATTATGGTTTGGGAAGAAGCCTAAGCTGTCGTTTCTAAAAGTTTGGGGATGCGATGCTTATGTCAAGAAACTTCAACCTGAAAAGCTCGAACCCAAGTCGGAACAATGCGTCTTCATAGGATACCCTAAAGAAACTATTGGGTATACCTTCTACCTCAGATCCGAAGGCAAGATCTTTGTTGCCAAAAATGGATCCTTTCTAGAGAAAGAGTTTCTCTCGAAAGAAATAAGTGGGAGGAAAGTGGAACTTGATGAAGTATTACCTCTTGAACCGGTAAGTGGCGCAGCTCAAGAAAATGTTCCTGAGGTGCCTGCACTGACTAGAGAGGAAGTTAATGATGATGATCATGAAACTTCAGATCAAGTTGCTACTAAACTTCGTAGGTCCACAAGGACACGTTCCGCACCAGAGTGGTACGGCAACCCTGTCTTAGAAATCATGTTGTTGGACAACGGTGAACCTTCGAACTATGAAGAAGCGATGGCGGGCCCCAATTCCAACAAATGGCTTGAAGCCATGCAATCCGAGATAGGATCCATGTATGAAAACAAAGTGTGGACTTTGACAGACTTGCCCGATGATCGGCGAGCGATAGAAAACAAATGGATCTTTAAGAAGAAGACGGACGCGGATGGTAATGTTACCATCTATAAAGCTCGACTTGTCGCTAAGGGTTATCGACAAGTTCAAGGGGTTGACTACGATGAGACTTTCTCTCCCGTAGCGAAGCTGAAGTCTGACCGAATCATGTTAGCAATTGTCGCATACTATGATTATGAGATATGGCAAATGGACGTCAAAATAGCATTCCTTAACGGTTATCTTAAGGAAGAACTGTATATGATGCAGCCGGAAGGTTTTGTCGACCCTAAGAATGCTAACAAGGTATGCAAGCTCCAGCGATCCATTTATGGGCTGGTGCAAGCATCTCAGAGTTGGAACATTCACTTTGATGAGATGAGCAAAGCGTTTGGGTTTATGCGGACTTATGGAGAAGCCTGCATTTACAAGAAAGTGAGTGGGAGCTCTGTAACATTTCTCATATTATATGTAGATGACATACTTTTGATGGGAAATGATATAGAACTTTTGGACAGCATTAAGGCCTACTTGAATAAGAGTTTTTCAATGAAGGACCTTGGAGAAGCTGCTTATATATTAGGCATCAAGATCTATAGAGATAGATCAAGACGCCTCATAGGTCTTTCGCAAAGCACATACCTTGATAAGATATTGAAGAAGTTCAATATGGATCAGTCTAAGAAGGGGTTCTTGCCTGTGTTGCAAGGTATGAAATTGAGCTCAACTCAATGTCCGACCATGGCAGAAGATATAGAAGAGATGAGTGTCATCCCCTATGCCTCAGCCATAGGGTCTATTATGTATGCCATGCTGTGTACCAGACCTGATGTAAACCTTGCCGTAAGTTTGGTAGGAAGATACCAAAGTAATCCCGGCAAGGAACACTGGACAGCGGTCAAGAATATCCTGAAGTACCTGAAAAGGACTAAGGACATGTTTCTCGTTTATGGAGGTGACGAAGAGCTCGTCGTAAAGGGTTACGTCGACGCTAGCTTCGACACAGATCTGGATGACTCTAAGTCACAAACCGGATACATGTATATGTTGAATGGTGGGGCAGTGAGCTGGTGCAGCTGCAAGCAGAGCGTCATGGCGGGATCTACATGTGGAGCGGAGTACATGGCAGCCTCGGAGGCAGCACATGAAGCAATTTGGGTGAAGGAGTTCATCACCGACCTAGGAGTCATACCCAATGCGTCGGGGCCGATCAAACTCTTCTGTGACAACACTGGAGCTATTGCACTTGCCAAGGAGCCCAGGTTTCACAAGAAGACCAAGCACATCAAGCGTCGCTTCAACTCCATCCGTGAAAATGTTCAAGATGGAGACATAGAAATTTGTAAATTGCATACGGATCTGAATGTCGCAGATCCATTGACTAAACCTCTTCCGCGAGCAAAACATGATCAACACCAGAACTCTATGGGTGTTCGATTCATCACAATGTAACTAGATTATTGACTCTAGTGCAAGTGGGAGACTGTTGGAAATATGCCCTAGAGGCAATAATAAAAGGATTATTATTATATTTCCTTGTTCATGATAATTGTCTTTTATTCATGCTATAATTATGTTATCCGGAAATCGTAATACATGTGTGAATACATAGACACCAATATGTCCCTAGTAAGCCTCTAGTTGACTAGCTTGTTGATTAATCGATAGTCATGGTTTCCTGACTATGGGCATTGGATGTCGTTGATAACGAGATCACATCATTGGGAGAATGATGTGATGGACAAGACCCAATCCTAAGCATAGCACAAGATCGTGTAGTTCGTTTTGCTAGAGCTTTTACCAATGTCAAGTATCTTTTCCTTAGACCATGAGATCGTGTAACTCCCGGATACCGTAGGGGTGCTTTGGGTGTACCAAACTTCACAACGTAACTGGGTGACTATAAAGGTATACTATGGGTATCTCTGAAAGTGTCTGTTGGGTTGACACGGATCGAGACTGGGATTTCTCACTCCGTATGACGGAGAGGTATCTCTGGGCCCACTCGGTAATGCATCATCATAATGAGCTCAAAGTGACCAAGTGTCTGGTCACGGGATCATGCATTACGGTACGAGTAAAGTGACTTGCCGGTAACGAGATTGAACGAGGTATTGGGATACCCACGATCGAATCTCGGGCAAGTAACATACCGATTGACAAAGGGAATTGTATACGGGGTTGCGTGAATCCTCGACATCGTGGTTCATCCGATGAGATCATCGAGGAGCATGTGGGAGCCAACATGGGTATCCAGATCCTGCTGTTGGTTATTGACCGGAGAGCCATCTCGGTTATGTCTACATGTCTCCCGAACCCATAGGGTCTACACACTGAAGGTTCGGTGACGCTAGGCTTGTAGAGATATGTATATGCAGTAACCCGAAAGTTGTTCGGAGTCCTGGATGAGATCCCGGACGTCACGAGGAGTTCCGGAATGGTCCGGAGGTAAAGAATTATATATAGGAAGTGCTATTTCGGCCATCGGGACAAGTTTCGGGGTCACGGTATTGTACCGGGACCACTGGAAGGGTCCCGGGGGTCCACCGGGTGGGGCCACCTATCCCGGAGGGCCCCATCGGCTGAAGTGGGTGGGGAACCAGCCCCTAGTGGGCTGGTGCGCCCCCCCTTGGTCCTTCCCCTGCGCCTAGGGTTGGGAACCCTAGGGTGGGGGCGCCCCACTTGCCTTGGGGGGCACTCCACCCCCCTTGGCCGCCACCCCCTTGGGAGATTGGATCTCCAGGGCCGGCGCCCCCCTGGGGACCCTATATATAGAGGGGGGAGGGAGGGCAGCCGCACCCCATGCCCCTGGCGCCTCCCTCTCCCCTCCAAGACCTCCTCCTCCTCCGTAGAGAACGGCGAAGCCCTGCTGCGGTGACTGCTGCATCCACCACCACGCCGTCGTGCTGCTGGATCTTCATCAACCTCTCCTTCCCCCTTGCTGGATCAAGAAGGAGGAGACGTCACGCTGACCGTACGTGTGTTGAACGCGGAGGTGCCGTCCGTTCGGCGCTAGGATCTCCGATGATTTGGATCACGTCGAGTACGACTCCCTCATCCCCGTTCTTTGAACGCTTCCGCTCGCGATCTACAAAGGTATGTAGATGCAATCCGATCACTCGTTGCTAGATGAACTCATAGATGGATCTTGGTGAAACCGTAGGAAATTTTTTGTTTTCTGCAATGTTCCCCAACAAATATATTCGTTGCTGAGAATGGATCCTTTCTAGAGAAGGAGTTTCTCTTGAAAGAAGTGAGTGGGAGGAAAGTAGAACTTGATGAGGTAACTATACCTGCTCCCTTATTGGAAAGTAGTTCATCACAGAAATCTGTTCCTGTGACTACTACACCGATTAGTGAGGAAGCTAATGATGATGATCATGTAACTTCAGATCAAGTTACTACCGAACCTCGTAGGTAAACCAAAGTGAGATCTGCACCAGAGTGGTACGGTAATCCTGTTCTGGGGGTCATGTTACTTGACCATGACGAGCCTACGGACTATGAGGAAGCGATGATGAGCCCAGATTCCGTGAAATGGCTTGAGGCCATGAAATCTGAGATGAGATCCATGTATGAGAACAAAGTATGGACTTTGATTGACTTGCCCATTGATCGGCAAGCCATTGATATTAAATGGATCTTCAAGAGAAAGACGGACGCTAATAGTAGTGTCACTATCTACAAAAGCTAGAATTGTCACAAAAAGGTTTTCGACAAGTTCAAGGTGTTGACTACGATGAGAGTTTCTCACTCGTATCTATGCTTAAGTCTGTCCGAATCATGTTAGCAATTGCCGCATTTTATGAAATCTGGCAAGTGGATAAACAAAACTGCATTCCTTAATGGATTTATTAAAGAAGAGTTTATATGATGCAACAAGAAAGTTTTGTCAATCCTAAAGGTGCTAACAAAATATGCAAGCTCCAGCGATCCATCTATGGACTGGTGCAAGCATCTCGGAGTTGGAATATACGCTTTGATAAGTTGATCAAAGCATATAGTTTTATACAGACTTGCAGTGAAGCCTGTATTTACAAGAAAGTGAGTGGGAGCACTACAGCATTTCTGATAAGTATATGTGAAAGACATATTGTTGATCGGAGATAATGTAGAATTATTCTGCAAAGCATAAAGGAGTGTTTGAAAGGAGTTTTCCGAAGAAAGACCTCGGCGAAGCTGCTTACATATTGAGCATCAATATCTATAGAGATAGATCAAGACGCTTGATAAGTTTTTTCAATGAGTACATACCTTGACAAGATTTTTGAAATAGTTCAAAATGGAACAGTCAAAGAAAGAGTTCTTGCCTGTGTTACAAGGTGTGAAACTGAGTAAGACTCAAAGCCCGACCACGGCAAAAGATAGAGAGAGAATGAAAGTCATTCCCTATGCCTCAGCCATAGGTTCTATGAAGTATGCTATGCTGTGTACCAGACCTATTGTATACCCTGCCCTGAGTTTGGCAAAGGAGTACAATAGTGATCTAGGAGTAGATCACTGGACATTGCTCAAAATTATCCTTAGTGGAATAAGGATATGTTTCTTGATTATAGAGGTGACAAAAGGTTCATCGTAAAGGGTTACGTCGATGCAAGTTTTGACACTGATCTAGATGACTCTAAGTCTCAATCTGGATACATATTGAAAGTGGGAGCAATTAGCTAGAGTAGCTCCATGCAGAGCATTGTTGACATAGAAATTTGCAAAATACTTACGGATCTGAATGTGGCAGACCCGTTGACTAAACTTCTCTCACAAGCAAAACATGATCACACCTCAGTACTCTTTGGGTGTTAATCACATAGCGATGTGAACTAGATTATTGACTCTAGTAAACCCTTTGGGTGTTGGTCACATGTCGATGTGAACTATGGGTGTTAATCACATGGTGATGTGAACTATTGATGTCAAATCACATGGCGATGTGAACTAGATTATTGACTCCGGTGCAAGTGGGAGACTGAAGGAAATATGCCCTAGAGGCAATAATAAATTTATTATTTATTTCCTTATATCATGATAAATGTTTATTATTCATGCTAGAATTGTATTAACAGGAAACATAATACATGTGTGAATACATAGACAAACAGAGTGTCACCAGTATGCCTCTACTAGACTAGCTCGTTGATCAAAGATGGTTATGTTTCGTAACTGAGGGAGTCCTGGATTAGGGGGTGTTCGGATAGCCGGACTATACCTTCAGCCGGACTACTGGACTATGAAGATACAAGATTGAAGACTCCGTCCCGTGTCTGGAAGGGACTTTCCTTGGCGTGGAAGGCAAGCTTGGCGATACGGATATGAAGATCTCCTACCATTGTAACCGACTTTGTGTAACCCTAGCCCTCTCCGGTGTCTATATAAACCGGAGGGTTTTAGCCCGTAGGACAATGTACACGTCCACAATCATACCATAGGGTAGCTTCTAGGGTTTAGCCTCCTCGATCTCGTGGTAGATCTACTCTTGTACTACCCATATCATCAATATTAATCAAGCAGGACGTAGGGTTTTACCTCCATCGAGAGGGCCCGAACCTGGGTAAAACTTCGTGTCCCTTGTCTCCTGTTACCATCCGGCCTAGACGCATAGATTGGGACCCCCTACCCGAGATCCGCCGGTTTTGACACCGACATTGGTGCTTTCATTGAGAGTTCCTCTGTGTCATCACCGTCAGGCTCGATGGCTCCTACGATCATCGATAGCGATGCAGTCCAGGGTGAGACCTTCCTCCCCGGACAGATCTTTGTCTTCGGCGGCTTTGCACTGTGGGCCAATTCGCTTGGCCGTCTGGAGCAGATCGAAAGCTACGCCCCTGGCCGTCAGGTCAGATTTGGAAATCTAAACTACACGGCTAACATCCGCGGGGACTTGATCTTCGACGGATTCGAGCCACTGCCGAGCGCGCCCCACTGTCACGACGAGCATGATCTAGCTCTGCCGCCGAACAGTGCCCTGGAGGCCGCACCAGCATCGGCTCCGACCCTTAATTCGGAGCCAACTGCGCCGATCGAGGATGGGCGGTTGGACACCACCTCGGGGACTGCGACCCCAACGGCGATTGAGCCAAACACCAGCCCCGTAAATTGCGAGACTCGTGACTCCAAGGAGCCGGACTCCTCTCCGGACTCCGAACCCTTCGCGCCCCTACCGATCGAATCCGCTTGGGCGCCGATCATGGAGTTCACTGCCGCGGATTCAGCACTCGCCTCTCGGCGATATCCTGAAGTCACTAAAGTCTCTCTCTTTATCAGGAGAGCCCTGGCCGGACTATGGTCAGCAAGATTGGGATGCGGACAATGAAGAAATTCAAAGCCCACCCACCACCCACTTTGTAGCCACTGTCGACGATTTAACCGACATGCTCGACTTCGACTCCGGAGACATCGACGGTATGGACGCCGATGAAGGAGACAATGAAGAACCAGCGCCTATTAGGCCCTGGAACGCCACCTCGTCATATGACGTATACATGGTGGACGCACCAAAAGATGACGACGAGGAGCGGAAGGATGCACCGAAGGCTTGTTCCCTCGAAAAGTAGTCAAAGCGGCGACGCAAGCGCCACCCCAAATCCCGCCTCCATAGAAATAGCGATCACATAGACCCAGCGCTGGAGCAGGGCGAACCGCTGCTGGACAACAACAATCCGGATAATCAAACCAAACAAACAAATCCTATCAAGGATAATGGTCCGGACGACATAACGCCGGACAGACACCCGGAGCAACAGACTGCCCGTAAAAGGCTTGTTTCCATCGCGAGGAGCCTTAAAAAGCGGAAGCAAAGGCTCAAGGCCGCGCAAGACACACTCCAATTCAGATGGAGTAAAATACTCAGCACTGCAGCAAGGTACGGCGACAATCGCCCCTCCAAGAGCTACCCAAAGTGGAAGCTGCTACCCGAATTCGATGAGGAGGCCTTAGAACCCCCACAACCAAATATCGAAGCAGCCACCTGGTCGGATAGACGACCCCTCTACCAATGCAGAGCGGCATACAACGCCGCTCACCATACAACACGCAACCAATGCGAGGGCTCACACCCAAAGGACGGTGTAACAAGATCCATCTATGGACCACGCAAGCGCGCCCCAGCATACAATGCAATACAACAAACATCCGAACAACGCAGTACACCCAGCTACAGGGGTGCCGCACACCCCCTATGTTTCACCGATGAGGTGCTGGACCATGAATTTCCAGAAGGATTCAATCCCGTAAACATAGAGGCATACGACGGAACAACAGACCCTGGGGTCTGGATTGAGGACTACATCCTTCATATCCATATGGCTCGAGGAGATGATCTCCACGCCATCAAGTACCTACCCCTCAAGCTCAAAGGGCCAGCTCGTCACTGGCTCAAAGGCCTCCCCGAAAGCTCCATCGGAAGTTGGGAAGAGCTCAAGGACGCCTTTCGGGCAAATTTTCAAGGGACTTATGTCCGACCTCCGGATGCCGACGATTTGAGTCATATAACTCAATAGCCCGGAGAGTCAGCCCAAAAGCTTTGGAACAGGTTTCTTACTAAAAAGAACCAGATTATCGACTGTCCGGACGCTGAAGCCTTAGTAGCTTTCAAGCATAGCGTCCGTGACGAATGGCTCGCCAGACACCTCGGCCAAAATAAGCCGAGAACGATGGCCGCATTAACAAACCTCATGACCCGCTTTTGCGCGGGGGAGGACAGCTGGCTAGCCAAATGCAGCACCAGCGACCCCAGTACATCTGAAGTTAGAGATGGAAACGGGAAATCACGGCGCAACAGCAATAACAAACGGCGGAATAAAGAAGACGGCACGAAGGGCGCGGCAGTAAACGCCGGATTCAAAAGCTCTCGGCCAGGTCAAAAGCGCCTAAAGGCACCAGGGATGAACTGTCTAGCCTCAACAAAATTCTGGACCAAGTATGTCAGATCCATAGTACCCCTGGTAAACCTGCTAATCATACCCATAGAGAATGTTGGGTCTTCAAGCAGTCCGGCAAGCTCAACGCCATACATAAGGGGGAGGATACGCCAAGTGAAGACGAGGACGAGCCTCCCAAGCAAGACATGGCGGAACAAAAGAAATTTCCACCAGAAGTCAAAACAGTAAACGTGTTACACATAATCAAGGGAAAAAACAATACGGCACTCCAGGGAAAGTATACCCAAGTGCCTATCACTACGAAGTCCTGCCACTGGTCATCTCAACCGATCACTTTCGACCATCGCGATTACTCAACAAGTATCCGACACGCAGGATGGGCTGCCTTGGTATTAGACCCAGTAATTGCCAGATATCACTTCACAAGGGTCTTGATGGACGGCGGCAGTAGCCTAAACCTAATATATTAGGATACAATCTGCAGGATGGGGTTAGACCCAACACAAATTCGCCATAGCAATACTACCTTTAAAGGAGTAACGCCAGGCCCAGGGGCTCGTTGTACGGGCTCCCTCTTACTATAAGTTATATTCGGCTCCCCCGATAACTTCCGTCGTGAGCATTTAACTTTCCACATCGCTCCGTTTCAAAGTGGCTATCAAGCACTGCTCGGACGCGAAGCTTCCGCTCGCTTTAATGCAATACCGCACTACGCCTCCCTCACACTCAAGATGCCCGGTCCACGTGGCATCATTACAGTGCACGGAAATATCAAGCGATCTCTGCGTGCCGAAGAGAGTGAGGCTGCCTTGGCCGCCGCACACTAAAGGCGCCCGGATAAATGAAAGCATCCAATAGGTCGTCAAGACCTCAGATACAACTAATCAAGTCCGGCGCCGCTATTTATACGGAAATAAGTGGTCACACCCCTATTTTTCAATACAAGGGGCTCAACGCGCGCAGACAAGTGGCAATTTCTTATCATCTTGAATTACACATGGTTTCTTTAAAAACTATCTTTTTGCACGACAACTTTTTCACTTAACTTCCTCTCTTTTACAGACGATCATCGTGCTACACCCGTCCAGGATACGGCACAACAGAGACACAAGCGCAGACGTGCAGCAGGGATCTGCTCCAAGGATTCTTTTTAGATTAAGACCCTGCATAAACCTTTTTTACTGTCTCTTCTTGATACATATCCACCGTTGAGAAGGATGCTGACGTCTTGGCATGTGGCCACGCCAGAACAATGCACGTACCTAGACACAAGGGGCTTCTTACAAAGGCCCTTATTTAGGCCCGGGTTATACCACAAAGACCGAATACCTTAGGGAGTGTTCGGCGTCGCGAGTTTGGCCCTATATGCATCAGCTCTGAATCATTGTCTTTGGTCAAATGTTGGGTTTGCCCGGCTCCTATGTTTTGGTGCCTTATGTTCTGCTTTACCGGCTAAGGTAGCACCAGGAGAACTACTGCGATTGTGCACTGGTTCATCCGGACGAGCACCTCAGTAGAGAAAGCCGAAAACTGACTGTCATGATATAGCGTGAGACTGGTCAACCACTCGATAACCTATAGGAATGTTAGAATTCCTCCGCCTTAATGAAGGGCCGTTTTTCGGCCAGACATGTACGCACCCCGGAACCGGGAGAGTGCGGAGCCACCAGGAGCTATCTAGTAGCCCCACTGTCAAACTCCTATGGCTAAGTGAAAGTGCTAAAGCATTATAGTCTGGTTGCCTCGCTCGCTCCGCTATCACCTCCTTAATAGGACCAAGACGTTGGGTTAAGTGTGAACGCATGGTTTTGTGAGAACCTCCGCATTATATGCGTGGGGGCTGAAGCCAACGACTGCAATCTTTCAGGTTATACACATGTATACATAAACGGCCGCCCAAGAGGCATCATATTACTTTCAGGCAAAAGTATAAAAATAGCCTTATAAAAAATTTTAAAAGCATTTCGCTTACAATGAGATTATATATCACTCAAACATAATATTTTTTGAGCACTGGGTCTCTATCAAACGGGCACCCTCGAGAACTTCTTCAAAATAGTGCTCAGCAGCCTTTCGACCTATAGCCGAATCCCGCACTGCAACATTGGTAGCATCCATTTCTGCCCAGTATGCCTTAACACGGGCAAAGGCCATCGTGCGCCCTCTATGCACGCTGACCTCTTCATCGCATTAATGCGCGGCACCATGTCAAGGAACTGCTGCACCAACCTGAAATAGTTGTTCGGTTTTGACCTTTCCGTCCATAACTGATCCACAACAGACCTCATGGAGAGTCCGGACAACCTATTTAGTTCGGCCCATTCGGCTAATTGGTCAGTCAATGAAAGTGGACGCTCGGGAGAATGGAATTGTCTCCAAAACAGCTGGTCTACTCCATGGTCCGTCCGACCCTGGAAGTACTTGGCCGCATCGGCAGCGCTCGCCGCCAAATCCATATACACATCCTCCGAACTCCACAGCCGATCCAGAGGGGCATACCGTGGATCTCCGAATTTCCTCCGCAACATAAAGGATTTCCCAGCTACAATATCCCCGGCTTCCCGCAGCTCCTCCTTCTTTGCCCTCATAGCAGAGCGGAGATCCTTTTTCGTCGCAGCAGCCTTTTCAAGGTCTGATGCCTTCGCCTGGTTTTCTTTTTCAAGAACCCGGCAACGGTCGGCGGCGGCTTTTAATTCTATAGCCATCTTGGCCATCTTGTCTCGGCTCTCGCCATGCGCGGCCTTCTCGGCTTGCAACTCTTCGGACGCCTTCAAGGCAGCCGCATTACCCAACCTCGCTTGTTCCTTGGCTCGGGCAAGTTCTGTCCGCAAGGCTTCCACAGTGACAGCTCCATCTGCAGTCACAACATATTAAAGATGCTGACATCATACTGCTCTTCCTATTGTGGCGTTTACCAGATAATGACACTTACCCTGTGCCTCGTCAAGCCTTTTGTTAACAAGCTCGATGTCGGCGTCTGCCGCATCCAACTGTCGTTCTAAATGGGCAAACTCGCTAGTCCGGCTAGCCACTGGAGCTTCCATCACCTGCACATAGAGGCAGTATGGTTATTACCTGGGAATATGATCCTCTGTTCATCGTCGTTTCTGACGACAACCAGAGTCTCGGGGGCTACTATCTACATAGGGCACACCTAGCATGTGCAGGACTATCATACATTCTTTTACGTACCTCAAAGCCTGTCAGTAGACTCATAAAAGCTTCATGCAATCCACTTTCGGCGGACGATATTCTCTCCATCACCGTATTCATCAGCACACGGTGTTCATCTGAGATGGTCGCTCGCCCCACCAACTCCCTCAGAACATGCAATCGCACACTAGATGGTGCCAGACTCTTTTGTCTGCTCTCTTTGGGAGCCGGACATTGGGAGCTTCGGGGGTCAATGGGATTATCTTCTGGCCTCACCGGTCTCGGAGAGGCCCTCCGCGACGACACTTCAGGGTCGCCCGCTTCTGGAGCGGAGGAGTCCGGAGGAGGCGTTTCGCTTTCCATCATCTCTGGAAGAAGCTCCCTCGAAGACGAGCTCATTTGAGAGGGGCTAAGGCCCGAACTGCAAAAATATATGCGGTGGTTATCTTCTCAGAAGAAAAAGATGGCATATATGTACTGTTAAAGTATTTCGGGTCACTTACGACTCGCGGGAGAATTGATCCCCCCGCGGACTTCGTGCGGCAACGGTGCCCCCCAAGGTAGGACCCTCTGTGGGAGACTTCTTCTCCCGTTTGGAAGCTTCGGCTTCCGAATCCCCAGGCGCAGTCCTTTTCCTCTTCTGGTCGTCTTCGTTCATGGAGACGCTCGCTCCCTCGGTTAGAGTGGGCAGCGTTGGGGGCCCGCGTCCGCCTGCATCATCCTCCACAGTATCTTCCCTCAAGGGCTCCGGTCAAGGTGCGGTCTGGAGCATCTTTTCCAATACCGGATTTTCCAAACCCTCAGCGAGGGGGGCCGAACACCGAATCAACTTCGCCTTTGTTAGTCAGTCCTGGTCAAAAAGCGAACTCTCAGAGATAACTTCGTAACAAAGTAGAGAAAGTATGTTCGGTCGGAAGATGCCTTACCTGTTCGGTGGTGCGGTTGCTACTCAGGCCCACGTCCTCGGTGATTTCCGGACACTCCGTCTGAGGTCCGAAGAATGACTTGTACATCTCCTCATGGGTCAGGCTGAGAAAATTTTGAATGGCACGCGGTCCCTCAGGATTGAACTCCCACAGGCGAAGAGGCCGGCGTTTGCAAGGCTGGACTTGACGAACCAGCATAACTTGTATCACCGCAACCAAACTGAAATCTCCATTGAAGAGATCTCGAATGCGGCCTTGCAGTACAGGCACGTCCTTGACTGGACCCCAGCTCAGACCTCTGCTGATCCATGACATCAGTTGTGGTGGGGGGCCCGAGCGAAAAACAGGGGGGCCCGCCCACTTGGCACTTCTAGGAGCCATGATGTAGAACCACTCCCGTTACCACAATTCAGACACCTCTGGGATGGAACGTTTGGGCCACGGAGCTCCCGTCATCTTGCGTATTGAGGCACCTTCACACGCTGCATGTTGCCCCTCGACCAGCTTCGGCTTCACTTTAAAGGTCTTGAGCCATAGGCCAAAGTGAGGGGTCACCCGGAGGAAGGCCTCACACACGATAATAAATGTCGTGATATGAAGAAAGGAGTCCGGAGCTAGATCATGAAAATCTAGCCCGTAGTAAAACATCAAACCCCTGACGAAAGGATCCAGGGCAAGGCCTAGGCCTCGGAGGAAGTGGGAGACAAACACGACGTTCTCGTTGGGTTCGGGGGTGGGCACGGCCTGCCCTTGGGGAGGCAGCCGATGCAAAATCTCGGCGGTCAGATATCTGGCCTCCCTCAACTTCTTGATGTCTTCTTCCGTGACGGAGGAAGGCATCCATCAGCCTTGAAGGCTAGATCCAGACATGACTGGAGGTTCGGAGCACCTGACCTGAACTTCGGGCGTTTGAGCTTGAGGTGGGGGAAGGATTCGATTGAGCACGGGAGGGAAAAATAAAAGCCTTGTCCCCTTTATAAAGAGGGTGAATATCAAGCGTCCTCTCCGTGTCCGCTTGGACTTGCCTATAATCTAGGAGTCCTAGAAGCGGTTGGGTTACCCACACCCGTATTGATGAGAATCCCGGGATAAGGGGACACGATCTCTGCTTTAACAAGACGTGCCAAGGAAACCGCCTCGCATGACGCGCTGAGGTGGGATAATGACACGACTCGGATAAGGGCTTGGCCGTGGTGTGACACGCTATGCAATACGTCAGCAGATTAGATTGGTGTAAATATTATTCTCTCTACGACAATATATGGAAACTTATTTTGCAGAGCCGGACACTATCTATGTGTTCAAAATCTTCTATGAAGTACTTGGAGGAGGAACCCGCCTTGCAATGCCAAAGACAATCTGCACGCCGGACTCGTCGTGATTGAAGCCTGGTTCAGGGGCTACTGAGGGAGTCCTGGATTAGGGGGTGTTCGGATAGCCGGACTATACCTTCAGCCGGACTCCTGGACTATGAAGATACAAGATTGAAGACTCCGTCCCGTGTCTGGAAGGGACTTTCCTTGGCGTGGAAGGCAAGCTTGGCGATACGGATATGAATATCTCCTACCATTGTAACCGACTTTGTGTAACCCTAACCCTCTCCAGTGTCTATATAAACTGGAGGGTTTTAGTCCGTAGGACAACGTACACGTCAACAATCATACCATAGGCTAGCTTCTAGGGTTTAGCCTCCTCGATCTCGTGGTAGATCTACTCTTGTACTACCTATATCATCAATATTAATCAAGCAGGACGTAGGGTTTTACCTCCATCGAGAGGGCCCGAACCTGGGTAAAACTTCGTGTCCCTTGTCTCCTGTTACCATCCGGCCTAGACGCACAGATCGGGACCCCCTACCCGAGATCCGCCGGTTTTGACACCGACAGTAACCATAGACATGAGTTGTCATTTGATTAACGGGATCACATCATTAGGAAAATGATGTGATTGACTTGACCCATTCCGTTAGCATAGCACTTGATCGTTTAGTTTGTTGCTATAGCTTTCTTCATGACTTATACATGTTCCTATGACTATGAGATTATGCAACTCCCGTTTACCAGAGGAACACTTTGTGTGCCACCAATCGTCACAACGTAACTGGGTGATTATAAAGGTGCTCTAGAGGTGTCTCCGAAGGTACTTGTTGGGTTGGCGTATTTCAAGATTAGGATTTGTCACTCCGATTATCGGAGAGGTATCTCTGGGCCCTCTCAGTAATGCACATCACTTAAGCCTTGCAAGCATTGCAACTAATGAGTTAGTTGCAGGATGATGTATTACGGAACGAGTAAAGAGACTTGTCGGTAACGAGATTGAACTAGGTATTGAGATACCAATGACCAAATCTCAGGCAAGTAACATACCGATGACAAAGGGAACAACGTATGTTGTTATGCAGTCTGACCGATAAAGATCTTCGTAGAATATGTAGGAGCCAATATGAGCATCCAGGTTCGCTATTGGTTATTGACCGGAGACGTGTCTCTGTCATGTCTACATTGTTCTCGAACCCGTAGGGTCCGCACGCTTAACGTTACGATGACAGTTTCATTATGAGTTTATATATTTTGATGTACCAAAGTTAGTTCGGAGTCCCGGATGTGATCACGGACATGACGAGGAGTCTCGAAATGGTCAAGACATAAAGATTGATATATTGGAAGCCTATGTTTGGACATCGGAAGTGTTCCGGGTGAAATCGGCATTTTACTGGAGTACCGGGAGGTTACCAGAACCCCCCGGTAACCTAATGGGCCTTAATGGGCCTAGTGGAGGAAGAGGAGAGGAGGCCTATGGGCTGCCGCGCGCCCCTCCCCCCCAAGTCCGAATTGGACAAGGAGGGGGGGCGGCGCCCCCCCCCCTTTCCTTTCTTCCCTCTCTTCCTTCTTCCCCAAGTCCTAATCCAACTAGGGAAAGGGGGGAGTCCTACTCCCGGTAGGAGTAGGACTCCTCCTGCACGCCTCCTCCTAGGGCCGGCCACACCCCCCTTGGCTCCTTTATATACGGGGGCAGGGGGCACCCCTAGACACACAAGTTGATCTTCGTGATCGTTCTCTTAGCCGTGTGCGGTGCCCCCCTCCACCATAATCCTCGATAATATTGTAGCGGTGCTTAGGCGAAGCCCTGCGACGGTAGAACATCAAGATCGTCACCATGCCGTCGTGCTGACGGAACTCTTCCCCGACACTTTGCTGGATCGGAGTCCGGGGATCGTCATCGAGCTGAACGTGTGCTAGAATTCAGAGGTGTCATAGTTTCGGTGTTTGATCGGTCGGGCCATGAAGACGTATGACTACATCAACTGCGTTGTGCTAACGCTTCCGCTTCCGGTCTACGAGGGTACGTAGACAACACTCTCCCCTCTCGTTGCTATGCATCACCATGATCTTGCGTGTGCGTAGGAAATTTTTGAAATTACTATGTTCCCCAACACCCCTTTGGTCTTCTCAACAAGCACAAGCTCCATGCCCGTCGATGCTGACGGGGTGACCACCTCCACAGAGCCACGTTTCCTGCTAGGATCGACCACTTCCATATGAGCATCCCCTTCCCTCATGCTAGCCATATCATCAGCTCGGTTTTCATCCTTGTTCTGGTTCTGCTGCCTCTTCTGATTATTATTACGGTTGTTACGGCGCCTCGTAGCCCAAGCATTTGTGGTTGGTGCCCGGAGGTTTTTGTATATTAGTGCTGAAGGAGGGTGGACTCCATCACCATGTTCTTTGAACTCATGACCCATCATCCCACACACCTGGCACCAGTCCGGCAGTCGCTCGTACTTAACCGCAAAGATCTCGTGCTCTCCTGCACGGACTATGGAAGTTGCTTTCTTCAGAGGATTACGCACATCCAAGCGCACTCTCACACGATAAAAGTTCCCCTCAAAATCAAAGGATGAGGGTTCAGAATCAACAAACTCGCCGAGCTTCGAAGCCAGAGCCTTGACTTTACCATGATAAGCAATGGGAAGGTCGATAATCCGAGCCCATATATCGAACTTGAATAGTTCAATAGTAGTCGGCTTGGTGTAACCATCATACGGTGTTATTATCACCGGATTGCCTCTGAAGTGCCAGGGGCCTCCTTGGGTTACCGTCTCCCAATCCCCTAGGCAGTTAAACTGCATGATAAACAAATTGTCCTCTAGGGTTTTGATCTTTACTGTCCTTGCCAGATCCCAAGCCGACCTCATATTGCGGAAGAACCAGTACGTGCTGAAGCCCTTATCCATGTGCACCCTGACCAAGACCATCCATCGGAGATCATCTGCTGGTGGTGCATCATCTTCTTCAAATATCACATCGTCCAGATCATCTTCTCCCAACGCCAACTCCTTCATGAGATCATCAATCTTTCCCTTGGCCTTGTCTCCCAACGCCGAAGAACCCCCCTTGTTCGCCATGGTCACAGCTCGAGATCGATCTTGATGCGATCGCGATCTGGAAACTCCGCAGACTCCTCTCGTCCCCTACTCCGTCCAAGGCTGAGAACAGCACAGGCTGTTCCTGAAAGCCCGAGAGGGAGGGTCAGAGGCGGAGGTAAGCCCGGGGAATTGAAGATTTTTCTCAACATCGCCGCCGGCGACGAGAGGAGAGATAACCCTAGCTAGAGGGAAAAAACCTCGATACAGGTGATTTGCCTGTGCGGAGGAGAGTGACACGACTTCCTAGTGCGATGGGCCGCTTGGCCCATATACGGAAAGGTTGTAGGCCAGCCGTGCCCGGGCTTCCGCGTGTCCATAGAGTCATAGTCTACAGGGATCCGGCTTTGGATCTTCTACAAGTTTCTGGTTCAGTATTTTCTCATTTTATCTTTTCTTGTTATCTTTACAGGTTTTCATTTGTTTTTGTTTTTGAACATTTTTTAGTTTTAATTATAAATTTTGAAAAAAAATCCTATTTGCAAAAATTCTAACTTTTTTTAAAATGTCTAGAATTTGAAAATAGATTAGGGTTTGTAAAGTTCTTCAATTTTTCAAAAAATAAATAGAATTCTAAAAAATGTTCAGATTTTCAAAAATATTAATAATTTAAAAATATGTCAAAATTTTGCAAAATATAAGGAAAATAAAAATATATTCGTTTTCATAATTTCTTCAAATTTTAGGTAATTGCTAGAATTTTCAAAAAAATTGCTTTTTGAAAAAGATGTTCAGGTTTTAAACAAACAAGGTTTTGAAAAAAATTGCGTTCTTAAAAAAATGTTCAAAAAAATTGAAAAAATGTTCATGTATTTTTTAAAAGAATAAAACAATAAAAAATGTTGTCAAATATTCAATATGTGTTCACACTTTTAAAAATAACTTTTCCCATGATTTTTTCTGGAAAACCAAATGTAAAGAAACATATATACTAGGAAAACATATCACTACAATAGCCGGTTCGCTGGTCGCTACTGCTGCTACATGGGTCGACCCAATCGGGGGGCCGCATGAGCGTTTGCTCACCTATTTGTTGCACCGAGCGACAAATAGGAGCTCCCATCTTGAACGTCTTTGGTTCCTTGCATCTCCCATGTAGGCTGGGCTGCGTCAAAATTTGGGTTTGCATGAATATCAATGCACCGCTCAGCCAGACCCTTGAGGAACTCTCGACTCGACAGTTTCTAGGGAACCATGCTTGTCTCGTGTAAGGAGGAGGAACACAGCGCAAGCTTGTGCAGGCAGGGAGATGGCACGAGCTCGCACACATCCCCGGAATGTTGCCAGGAGAATTTTTGTCACCTCCCGCCAATTGCCCCCGCCCATCCCCCCATAGGCTCACCGCCCAACCCGCAACACCATTCCCCCTCCCGCCTTCAATGTCTCCGTACCGAGAAGCTATTTCACCGACAAGCAGGTAAGTGGCACCATCTTCTTTAGTTGTCGGTGGTTAGTGGCGGCGATCCTTCTTCCTCCTCTTCTATGAGTTGTTCCTTGCCTCCTCCCTGCTCCTTTGATGGCTATAAGTTATATTACTTCCTAAATAGTGTGGCTTAGATCTACGAGCAGGTAGTATGGTAGGTTATGCAAGTATTGCCTCATGATGTTGTGTGAGGATGTGGTAGATCCTATGCTAGTCGTGTCGTTTAGGTAGCATGGTAGGTTTTTCTTGTTGATGATTATGTTTCATGGTGTTGTGATGCTAATGTGGTAGTATTACGTATTTTCCATGTCACTTTTCTATGATAGTATGGCAGATGTGGTACTATGGTAGGTCTTAGTTGTCGACGGTGATGATGTTAATGGTGTTCTGGTAGATCGACGCTTATGTGCTAGTATTGCATGTTTTCCATTTTGTTTCCATTCTAGTATGGTAGATGTGGTAGATCGATGCTTGTGTGCTAGTATTACATGTTTACCATGCTGGTATGGTATGTGGTAGTGTGTTATGCTTAATGATTTGTCCATGGTAGTATGTTAGCTGCATTGTTCTTGTTCAGCTAGTCCTTATGCTAATCGTAATAGGCAATGACCACTGAAACTTTAGTAAGGCCCTTGTTCTATCGGACACCCAGACCTTTCCCTCCTATCTTAACGACTCCTATCCACTGTTGACTGGGGATGCAGAGGTGTTTGAAGCGGCTCACTTGTGTTCTTTAGTGGTGGTGATGCTTGTAGTATCTACTAGGCGGGCATTAAGGCTAGCAAGGTACAGATGAGGAGGGTCTGTGAAGGGGTGGTGCTTCTTTTCTATCTACCTTCATCCTCAACAAGATGTGTGATATCATCGCTAGCGGGGTGAGTATTCAAGGAGGTGCACATGAATTTTGTTGCGAAGATGGTGCTTGAATTTTGTGGCACGGAGTTAACCTCAACACAGGTGTACAACCATCTTAAGAAGTGGAGAGTGAGATGGATCCAAGTGTGCAACCTTACAGACCTTAACAACACACAATGAGGTCAAGACACCATCAACATTCAGTTGGAGGCTGAGCACTACCAAGGACCCATCGTGATTATCTAACCTAGCACTTGTTTTCGCTTGATTTAACATGCCAATCAAAACTAACAACGTTCTCTTTCTTTCTTAGGATTACCCCAAGGACATTGAGTATCTCAACATGCCCATTCAAAATTTCTCTCATATGCACACCATCTTCTCCTGGGGGTCTGGCTACTTGCAAGCATGCCATTTTTCTTTGCGGATAGCCTCCTCCATCCCTAGCCATTTTGTTCTCAACCCACATTTTTTATGAAGTCTTAAAAGCACGACAACCAGTACGTCCATATAAGACGCTTTTGCAAGCTAAATAACTTGTAAAAATGTCTTACATCATGGATGGAGGGAGTATGCTTTATATTTCTTTTTTTAGGGACATTGTTTACCATGCATATGTAAGGAAGAAAGTAGTACTACTACCTTGACAACAACGAACAATCTGTATATACATCAAAAGATAAATAGGAAAAGGCTTGGCTTTACTGCCACGGTTGTAAGTACTGGTGTTCGGGTGGCTTGGCCACAACATATAGAAACACTCTTGGATTAGTTGAGCATGATTTTTATGCCTCACAAAGAAATTTCATATCATGTATATGTGGTTAATTGCCAATTGCCCAATGTCTACTCGGTACATTTGGGCTTTGATGAGATCTTCAAAATTAAATATGTTTTAAGAGAATACTTGGGGCCCCCAACAATCCATAAGAATAAGACTATTAACTCAGTTGATGCAACATTATTTGTTGGCTTCGAACCATACATACAAACAAGCAAATCATGTACTCACATGAAAACCTCGGTGTTCATCAGGAACATCATAAAATAATAATTTGGGCTAGCCAAAAGACTCCATGCATGACCCATTGAAGTCTAGTTTGGTGAGCATCTCTATAAGTTTGTTCAAGTATCTCACTCCATACGGTAATCAGTATCATCTATATTCTAACTAGATAAAACACCGTGCATTTGCTGCGGAATGATTATAATGATATGTTTAGGTGAAACCAATGGAGGGATATATATGCAAATGATCTTGTTATATAAATAATACTCACTTGCACTTTTGAGGCATTTGTAAAGGAAATATAAGGTTCCCTCATAACTCTAACATGTTGATGCACATAATGATCAAAAATTGAGTTTTTGTTTAGTGGCATCCCACAAAAAAAATTAGGACCAAATACAATACCAGAAATGGTTGGAAAAAATTCTTCTCTCGGAATTCTGAAACGTTGTTGCACGGATCGACCTTTAATTAGTAGCATCCAACACACAAAAGAAAAGTTAGTAAGGAGAAAATACAATATCAGAACAGGCTGAAAATTGTGTCCACTTAACCAAATGATTCCAAGTTGTATAAAAATACAGTCTCTCTTCCTATTAAACTGCCAAAACATCTTTCATTTAAGAACAGAGGTAGTAAACAACATGAGATGTTAATAGAGGTAATAAAAAACATGAGATGTTCATGATTGATTATCTGCCAAAGCATGAAGACATTGCATGGGGTAATGATGGAAGTAATTAATCTCCTTGACATATCCCTAATGATTCCTTTGCCTAGTAAAGAATTGCATGAATCTATGTTACCTGGAGTATTTGGCCATTGGGAGAAAGGAATAGATGAAAGGATTGCCTGGTTTTTTGTGCAGTCTTGGGCCTATCCTCTTGCTGGGCTCGTTCGCTAATCACTAAGCTGAGGCGACCGAAGACCGACCGCACACAACAATGCACGTGTAGCCACACCACATGAGATTAAACATGTTACTAGCTTTCAAAAGAACCACATAGCACACAATATGTCAAAAGTTTGTAATGCTCACTATATAATTTCTAAAAAAGGAGATATTCTATGTGATGCTGAGCGACATAAATTCAACTTCTCCTTAGTTTATGAGGAGAAAACAACAGTTGAAGTATTAATCAAAGTTTCATTTGTTTGAACTAGATTAGATGTTCAAGGCTTCAAGTCAAACGGATCGCTTATGATGTACTCCCTCCGTCCCATAATTCTTATCTTAGATTCGTCTAGATATGGATGTATCTAATACTAAAACGTGACTTGATACATCCGTATTTAGACAGATTTAAGACAAGAATTTTGGGACGAAGGGAGTACAAAGGATGTTAAAAACTCTTGCAAAATAGCAAAAGGAGAAAGAACCAATAATGGCTACCAATCATCACTACCAGAGGAGTTTCTTTTTGCTCGTCTTTGTAGTTCTTTGAATTCAAAACATTGAAATGTAATGACCGAACTTATGGACACAAAGGCCCTACTAAGTTTATGACTCAACGTACAACGGGGAATGAAAGTCTCTATATTACTTGGACTTATTCTACAGAAACAAAGACTTTGTTATACCTTATGAGTGGTGGCACTGTAAGTAGAATATATATGATCATGACCGAAGTATGACCCATTTCTTGGTCTGTATCAGTGTAACAAGTTAATGATGTGTCAATATGTAACTCAGTAAAGTTTAATCATACCTAAAAGTAAAAGATTAATCAAAAGGTCCACAAGCATACCACTCAAGTGTTGGAAATATGAGCAAATTACTACGAGATTTAATCCGAATAAACAGAAGAAATAAATCATGACCACAGCAGCAGAGATTAAACTAATCATGCGAACTAGCATAGCAGATGAACATATCACATCTAGGGCACATACTAGAAGCATGAATTCTACCACGATCTCGAACAGGAAGGATAGAATCACATACGATGCAGCGGGTGCAGCACCGCCGGTGTTGACGTTGTCGCCCATGTCATCGAGGACGAGGTTGCCAAGGTCGGGGAAGAAGTCGTCGTTCGCGAAGTCGTCGCTGCCAGCAGTCGCGCGACTGCGCTCCCCAAAAACCTGATCCCCCTCTCCCGTACAGGATCACGAGAGGTGGGGTTCCGGAGGCCTACTGTCCCTTCTCGCGGTGCACGCCGAAAGGAAGGATGGAGAAGACTTGCTTGGCGGCGCAATGATCTGGAACAGTGGTGAGAAACCATACGAAGCAGCGGCGGCTAGGGTAGACGTCTGCCTGACTATATAGTGCGGGCCGGGTAGGTCGCGGGAGTAAACCCCACGTCCGAGTCGTCACGATCCAAAAGAATCGGAAACGGTTCAGTAATTAACGCGTCCGTTAATTATTAATTAATGACTCATTAATTTTCCCATGCAGAAAAAATATAGACAACGTGCATAGCTCTGTCCTTGGCTCGGCTCAATCCCGCAACCCGCGGCGCGTCGTGACGAGGCGAGCGAGGAGGAGGAGCGCGCGTGTAGGTCTTCTCTTCTCATGCTCATACAAGTGGTAGAAGAGCTCACCTTATAAAGAGGTGCAACTCTCTCTCAACTTCCGGGGTGGGACTAAACTTTAGCCTCACTCACTCCACTCACATGTGTTCATGAATGGGCCAAGAGAATTTCAGAATTTTAGTTGGGCTTTGGGCCAAAGGCCTTCTAGCAAAATTCCAACAATCCCCCACAAAGTCTCATTGGCACATCTCATCATTTAGTTCCAAAACATTGTTTTATATATCGGTGCTTAGTGGATACTGTGAAGTTGAACTTCCACTTAGAAATTTATGCTACACTAGATCACAACTTGAATAGTGGACTATGCCTTGAACTACAAGTTTTCTGTGAAACTAGTTTCACACAAATTCTTGACCGATACTGGGCTGCCGCAAGGCTTCCCCGCGGGTGGAGCGTATACGTCATACTCCAGGGCCTTTCATGAATTTATTAGAGAACACCCAATTCTCACAGACTGCGACGTTAACAGTCAAATTCATATAGGTGTGTTCCTCAGAAGATGTTCTGCAGGACAACATCTCTGCTTACCCGAATAAGCCACTTGGAACACATTAAGATAAGTATCAACCTGCCATGCAGATCAGGAGAGTATTGCATCTTCACGGAGTGGGATAATTAATATAGGGATACTCTCCTCCCAGCTGACCAACAGCTTGTCTCCCACTTCTACTTCACGGGATCTTCGATCACATAGAGTGGTTTACCACTATGGACAACTCATGCGGTGGGTCTCAAACCCATCTCCATCGATGCGTTATCTATCACATTACGTGATAGACCCTTTGTGAAGGGATCTGCCAAGTTTTTCGACGTTTGGATATAATCCAACGTAATAACTCCGGAGTTCCTCAATTTTCTGACAGATTTTAGTCTCCTCTTCACATGCCTTGAGGACTTCATATTGTCCTTAGAACTTTTTTTCTTGACGATCACAGTTTGATTATCACAGTTCATCGGGATAGGGGGTATTGGTTTTTCAGCCATAGGTAAGTCCATCAAGAGTTCACGAAGCCACTCTACTTCAACAGTGGCAATGTCTAGTTCTGTGAGTTCTGCTTCCATAGTTAACCTCGTTAAGATGGTCTGCTTGCAAGACTTCCAGGAAACAGCGCCACCACCAAGTGAAAAAACATAACCACTTGTGGCCTTAATCTCATCAGCATCAGATATCCAATTTGAGTCACTATAACCCTCCAGTATCCTTGGATACCCGGTGTAGTGAATCCCATAGCTTGCGGTGCCTTTCAAATAGCGCATAACTCTCTCAAGCGCATGCCAATGATCATCTCCCGGTTTTGACACAAACCGACTCAGCTTGCTCACAGCAAAAGAGATGTCAGGCCTCGTGGCACTCGCCAAATACATAAGCGAGCCAATAATCTGAGAATACCTCAGTTGATCTCTAGCAATCCGTTGATTCTTTCGAAGCAACACACTAGCATCATATGGAGTTGGAGAAGGCGTGAAGTCCCTATACCCAAAACGACTCAAGACCTTTTCCACATAATGAGACTGAAGCAGTGTGATCCCACCATTCTCATCTCTCAACAGCTTGATTTTTAAGATAACATCAGCTACTCCTAGATCCTTCATCTCAAAACAGCGAGATAAGAAATCCTTAACCTCCTTGATTAAATCAAGTTTGGTTCCAAAGATCAATATGTCGTCGACATACAGACAAAGAATAACTCCTTCGCCCCCACCATAGCGATAGTACATGCACTTGTCACCATCGTTTACTACAAAGTCGGCAGTAGTTAATGTTCTTTCGAACTTCTCATGCCACTCCTTAGGAGCTTGTTTAAGGCCATATAAAGACTTTAATAACTTGCACACCTTTACTTCTTGACCAGGTACTACAAAACCATCTGGCTGATCCATGTAAATTTCCTCCTTCAACTCTCCATTGAGGAAAGCTGTCTTAACGTCCACTTGATGAACGAGAAGACCATGTGAGGCAGCCAGTGATAGTAGCACCCGAATTGTGGTTAGTCTAGCCACGGGTGAGTAAGTATCAAAGAAGTCTTCACCTTCTTTCTGGGTATAACCCTTGGCCACAAGCCGTGCCTTGTACTTTTCAATCGTTCCATCAGGTCTAAGCTTCTTCTTGAACACCCACTTACATCCTACAGGTTTGCACCCATAAGGACGGCCAGTGATCTCCCAGATACCGTTAGCTAAGATGGAGTCCATCTCGCTACGTACAGCTTCCTTCCAGTAGTCAGCATCAGGAGATGCATAGACTTCTGAAATAGTCCTGGGTGTGTCATCCACGAGGTACACAATGAAATCATCACCAAAAGACTTTGCAGTCCTCTGTCTCTTACTCCTCATAGGAGTTCCATTGTTACCCTCAACAGGATTCTCAACGTGTTCCATCGCAATGGTGGGTTCAGGAATTACAGTGAATTCCTCACTAGATGGAGTAGGTATCTCCTGATTTGATGAACTCGACATATCCTTCATAGGAAATATGTCCTCAAAGAAAGTTGCATCATTTGATTCCATAATCGTACCAACATGCATGTCGGATACCTCAGATTTTATTATCAAAAATCTATAGCCGATGCTATGAAAAGCATAGCCCAGAAGAACACAATCCATGGTTTTTGGTCCAAGCTTGCGCTTCTTGGGAATTGGTATATTGACTTTCGCCAAACAACCCCAAGTACGTAGGTAAGAGAGTTTCAACCTTTTCCTTTCCCATTCCTCAAATGGAGTCATGGTCTTATGCTTTGTGGGAACTCGGTTTAGGACATGATACGCAGTCATTAGCGCCTCCCCCCACCATTCCTTGGATAGACCCGAAGTGTCTAACATGGTGTTACGATATCAGTTAGAGTTCGGTTCTTTCTTTCAGCTACCCCATTTGACTGGGGTGAGTAGGGAGGCGTCCTCTCATGGATTATACCATGTTCCGCACAAAACAGATCAAATTCATTGGAAAAATACTCTCCACCACGATCGGACCTAAGCCGTTTAATTTTTCGATCAAGTTGGTTCTCTGCCTCAGCTTTATAGTTTTTAAAGAAAGACAAAGCCTCATATTTTTATTTTAGAAGATAGACATAACAATATCTAGTGGAGTCGTCAATCAACGTCATGAAGTATCTCTTTCCACCTTTTGTCAACACGCCATTCATCTCACAAAGATCAGAATGTATAAGCTCAAGTGGCGCCAAGTCTCTTGCCTCTGCAGTCTTATGGGACTTGCGAGGTTGCTTAGCTTGCACACATACTTGGCACTTGGAGCCTTTGACAGTAGAGATTTTCGGAATTAAATTCATATTGGCTAACCGCGTCATGCAACCAAAGTTAATATGACAGAGTCATGAATGCCAAATATCATACTCATTATTGTGGAAACATTATTAATAACTTTAGTGCAAATATCTGACAAAGATAGGCGGAAGAAGCCTTCGCACTCATAGCCTTTTCCAAAAAATTGTCCACACTTACATATTACAACTTTATTGGATTCAAAAACCAACTTAAAACCATCTCGACATAAACGGGAACCGCTAACGAGATTTTTATTGATGGACGGCACATGATGAACGTTCTTCAGACGCACAGTCTTCCCCGAAGTAAACTTCAGATCGACCGTACCAACACCTCGAACGATGGCATGTGACCCGTTCCCCATCAGCACGGGTGAAGTCCCTGTTGCCTGGTAAGAAGAAAACATGGAGGCGTCAGCACAAACATGTACATTGGCACCGGTGTCAATTAACCAATCAGGGGATTGAAATACTGAAAGGATGGTAGGAAAAATACCGTACCCTGATTCCTTCATATCAGTATCACCGATGACAACATTAGCAGACTTGCTGCTATTCTCATGTTCGCGCTCCTCAAAGCGGTTAGGACACTTCGGAGCCCAGTGATTGGGATCACCGCAGACATGGCAAAGTCCCTTCCCCTTCTTATGAGAATTCTTCTTAAAGTTGGTAGAATGTGATGGCTTGTTCTTTGTATCAAACTTGCCTTTGCCCTGAGTGTTGTTCTTATTGTTTTTGAACTTGTTGGGCTGGGAGTTCTTCTTCTGTACCATGTGGGCACTAGAACCTCCCTCAGCAACTCGAGCACGTGTGTCCTTTGCTCTCGCCTTCTCTTCAACATCAAGAGTACCAATGAGATCTGCAACGGAAAACTCCTGTCTCTTGTGTTTCAGGGAAGTAGCAAAATTGTTCCATGAAGGTGGAAGCTTGGCAATGATGCCTCCCGCAACAAATTTGTCCGGCAACATACACTTGAAGTACTCAAGTTCTTTTGCGAGCGACTGTATCTCATGAGCCGTTGTACAACAGGGCACTCATCAGTCATCTTGTAGTCATAGAATTGCTCCATGACGTACAACTCGCTGCCGGCGTCCGAGGCACCAAACTTGGCCTCGAGCGCAGCCCACATGTCCTTGCCGTTGTCAAACGACATATACGAATCCACAATGGAGTCATCAAGAACACTCAGAAGAGCGCCTTTAAAGAGGGTATCGATCTTCTCAAAAGCTTCCAGCTGTGCTGGATTAAGATCGCCCTCAGGCTTGCCCTTGGTGGCATCATAGCAGCCCATGGTCTGAAACGAGTAGACTGCTCATGCGCCACCTCTTATATTGCGTCCCCTTAAAGGCAGGCGGCTTCAGATGCGCAGCAAAACCACTCGAAGTAAATTGCCTATAATCAGGTTTTTGGATTGTTAGAAATATGAGCAAATTACTACGAGATTTAATCCGAATAAACAGAAGATAAATCATGACCACAGCAGCAGAGATTAAACTAATCATGCGAACTAGCATAACAGATGAACATATCACATCTAGGGCACATACTAGAAGCATGAATTCTACCACGATCTCGAACAGGAAGGATAGAATCACATACGGTGCAGCGGGTGCAGCACCGCCGGCGTTGACGTTGTCGCCCATGTCGTTGAGGACGAGGTTGCCGAGGTCGGGGAAGAAGTCGTCGTTCGCGAAGTCGTCGCTGCCAGCAGTTGCGCGAGTGCGCTCCTCAAAAACCTGATCGCCCCTCTCCCGTACAGGATCACGAGAGGCGGGGTTCCGGAGGCCTGCTGTCCCTTCTCGCGGTGCACGCCGGAAGGAGGGATGGAGAAGACTTGCTTGGCGGCGCAATGATCTGGAACGGTGGTGAGAAACCATACGAAGCAGCGGCGGCTAGGGTAGACGTCTGCCTGACTATATAGTGCGGGCCGGGTAGGTCGTGGGAGTAAACCCCATGTCCGAGTCGTCACGATCCAAAAGAATCGGAAACGGTTCAGTAATTAACGCGTCCGTTAATTATTAATTAATGACTCATTAATTTTCCCTTGCAGCAAAAATATAGACAACGTTCATAGCTCTCTCCTCGGCTCGGCTCAATCCCGCAACCCGCGGCACGTCGTGACGAGGCGTGGCGTGGCGTGGCGAGGCGAGCGAGGAGGAGGAGCGCACGTGTAGGTCTCCTCTTCTCATGCTCATACAAGTGGTAGAAGAGCTCACCTTATAAAGAGGTGCAACTCTCTCTCAACTTCCGGGGTGGGACTAAACTTTAGCCTCACTCACTCCACTCACATGTGTGCATGAATGGGCCAAGAGAATTTCAGAATTTTAGTTGGGCTTTGGGCAAAGGCCTACTAGCAAAATTCCAATAATCCCCCACAAAGTCTCATTGGCACATCTCATCATTTAGTTCCAAAACATTGTTTTATATATCGGTGCTTAGTGGATACTGTGAAGTTGAACTTCCACTTAGAAATTTATGCTACACTAGATCACAACTTGAATAGTGGACTATGCCTTGAACTACAAGTTTTCTGTGAAACTAGTTTCACACAAATTCTTGACCGATACTAGGCTGCCGCAAGGCTTCCCCGCGGGTGGAGCGTATACGTCATACTCCAGGGCCTTTCATGAATTTATTAGAGAACACCCAATTCTCACAGACTGTGACGTTAACAGTCAAATTCATATAGGTGTGTTCCTCAGAAGATGTTCTGCAGGACAACATCTCTGCTTACCCGAATAAGCCACTTGGAACACATTAAGATAAGTATCAACCTGCCATGCAGATCAGGAGAGTATTGCATCTTCACGGAGTGGGATATTTAATATAGGGATACTCTCCTCCCAGCTGACCAACAGCTTGTCTCCCACTTCTACTTCACGGGATCTCCGATCACATAGAGTGGTTTACCACTATGGACAACTCATGGGGTGGGTCTCAAACCCATCTCCATCGATGCATTATCTATCACATTACGTGATAGACCCTTTGTGAAGGGATCTGCCAAGTTTTTCGACGTTTGGATATAATCCAATGTAATAACTACGGAGTTCCTCAATTTTCTGACAGATTTTAGTCTCCTCTTCACATGCCTTGAGGACTTCATATTGTCCTTAGAACTGTTTATCTTGACGATCACAGTTTGATTATCACAGTTCATCAGGATAGGGGGTATTGGTTTTTCAACCATAGGTAAGTCCATCAAGAGTTCACGAAGCCACTCTGCTTCAACAGTGGCAGTGTCTAGTGCTGTGAGTTCTGCTTCCATAGTTGACCTCGTTAAGATGGTCTGCTTGCAAGACTTCCAGGAAACAGCGCCACCACCAAGTGAAAAAACATAACCACTTGTGGCCTTAATCTCATCAGCATCAGATATCCAGTTTGAGACACTATAACCCTCCAGTACCCTTGGATACCCGATTTAGTGAATCCCATAGCTTGCGGTGCCTTTCAAATAGCGCATAACTCTCTCAAGCGCATGCCAATGATCATCTCCCGGTTTTGACACAAACCGACTCAGCTTGCTCACAGCAAAAGAGATGTCAGGTCTCGTGGCACTCGCCAAATACATAAGCGAGCCAATAATCTGAGAATACCTCAGTTGATCTCTAGCAATCCATTGATTCTTTCGAAGCAACACACTAGCATCATATGGAGTTGGGGAAGGCGTGCAGTCGCTATACCCAAAATGACTCAAGACCTTTTCCACATAATGAGACTGAAGTAGTGTGATCCCACCATTCTCATCTCTCAACAGCTTGATGTTTAAGATAACATCAGCTACTCCTAGATCCTTCATCTCAAAACAGCGAGATAAGAAATCCTTAACCTCCTTGATTAAATCAAGTTTGGTTCCAAAGATCAATATGTCGTCGACATACAGACAAAGAATAACTCCTTCGCCCCCACCATAGCGATAGTACACGCACTTGTCACCATCGTTTACTACAAAGCCGGCAGCAGTTAATGTTCTTTTGAACTTCTCATGCCACTCCTTAGGAGCTTGTTTAAGGCCATATAAAGACTTTAATAACTTGCACACCTTTCCTTCTTGACCAGGTACTACAAAACCATCTGGCTGATCCATGTAAATTTACTCCTTCAACTCTCCATTGAGGAAAGCCGACTTAACGTCCATTTGATGAACGAGAAGACCATGTGAGGCAGCCAGTGATAGTAGCACCCGAATTGTGGTCAGTCTAGCCACGGGTGAGTAAGTATCAAAGAAGTCTTCACCTTCTTTCTGGGTATAACCCTTGGCCACAAGCCGTGCCTTGTACTTTTCAATCGCACCATCAGGTCTAAGCTTCTTCTTGAACACCCACTTACATCCTACAGGTTTGCACCCATAAGGACGGTCAGTGATCTCCCAGGTACCGTTAGCTAAGATGGAATCCATCTCGCTACGTACAGCTTCCTTCCAGTAGTCAGCATCAGGAGATGCATAGACTTCTGAAATAGTCCTGGGTGTGTCATCCACGAGGTACACAATGAAATCATCACCAAAAGACTTTGCAGTCCTCTGTCTCTTACTCCTCATAGGAGTTCCATTGTTACCCTCAACAGGATTCTCAACGTGTTCCATCGCAATGGTGGGTTCAGGAATTATAGTGAATTCCTCACTAGATGGAGTAGGTATCTCCTGATTTGATGAACTCGACATATCCTTCATAGGAAATATGTCCTCAAAGAAAGTTGCATCATTTGATTCCATAATCGTACCAACATGCATGTCGGATACCTCAAATTTTATTATCAAAAATCTATAGCCGATGCTATGAAAAGCATAGCCCAGAAGAACACAATCCACGGTTTTTGGTCCAAGCTTGCGCTTCTTGGGAATTGGTATATTGACTTTCGCCAAACAACCCCAAGTACGTAGGTAAGAGATTTTCAACCTTTTCCTTTCCCATTCCTCAAATGGAGTCATGGTCTTATGCTTTGTGGGAACTCGGTTTAGGACATGACACGCAGTCATTAGCGCCTCCCCCCACCATTCCTTGGATAGACCCGAAGTGTCTAACATGGTGTTAACCATATCAGTTAGAGTTCGGTTCTTTCTTTCAGCTACCCCATTTGACTGGGGTGAGTAGGGAGGCGTCCTCTCATGGATTATACCATGTTCCGCACAAAACAGATCAAATTCATTGGAAAAATACTCTCCACCACGATCGGACCTAAGCCGTTTAATTTTTCGATCAAGTTGGTTCTCTGCCTCAGCTTTATAGTTTTTAAAGAAAGTCAAAGCCTCATCTTTTGATTTCAGAAGATACACATAACAATATCTAGTGGAGTCGTCAATCAACGTCATGAAGTATCTCTTTCCACCTTTTGTCAACACGCCATTCATCTCACAAAGATCAGAATGTATAAGCTCAAGTGGTGCCAAGTCTCTTGCCTCTGCAGTCTTATGGGACTTGCGAGGTTGCTTAGCTTGCACACATACTTGGCACTTGGAGCCTTTGACAGTAGAGATTTTCGGAATTAAATTCATATTGGCTAACCGTGTCATGCAACCAAAGTTAATATGACAGAGTCGTGAATGCCAAATATCAGACTCACTATTGTGGAAACATTATTAATAACTTTAGTGCAAATATCTGACAAAGATAGGCGGAACAAGCCTCCGCACTCATAGCCTTTTCCAACAAATTGTCCACACTTAGAGATTACAACTTTATTGGATTCGAAAACCAACTTAAAACCATCTCGACATAAACGGGAACCGCTAACGAGATTTTTATTGATGGACGGCACATGATGAACGTTCTTCAGACGCACAGTCTTCCCCGAAGTAAACTTCAGATCGACCGTACCAACACCTCGAACGATGGCATGTGACCCGTTCCCCATCAGCACGGGTGAAGTCCCTGTTGCCTGGTAAGAAGAAAACATGGAGGCGTCAGCACAAACATGTACATTGGCACCGGTGTCAATTAACCAATCAGGGGATTGAAATACTGAAAGGATGGTAGGAAAAATACCGTACCCTGATTCCTTCATATCAGTATCACCGATGACAACATTAGCAGACTTGCCGCTCTTCTCATGTTCACGCTCCTCAAAGCGGTTAGGACACTTCGGAGCCCAGTGATTAGGATCACCGCAGACATGGCAAAGTCCCTTCCCCTTCTTATGAGAATTCTTCTTAATGTTGGTAGAATGTGATGGCTTGTTCTTTGTATCAAACTTGCCTTTGCCCTGAGTGTTGTTCTTATTGTTTTTGAACTTGTTGGGCTGGGAGTTCTTCTTATATACCATGTGGGCACTAGAACCTCCCTCAGCAACTCGAGCACGTGTGTCCTTTGCTCTCGCCTTCTCTTCAACATCAAGAGTACCAATGAGATCTGCAACGGAAAACTCCTGTCTCTTGTGTTTCAGGGAAGTAGCAAAATTGTTCCATGAAGGTGGAAGCTTGGTAATGATGCCTCCCGCAAGAAATTTGTCCGGCAACACACACTTGAAGTACTCAAGTTCTTTTGCGAGCGACTGTATCTCATGAGCCTGCTGTACAACAGGGCACTCATCAGTCATCTTGTAGTCATAGAATTGCTCCATGACGTACAACTCGCTGCCGGCGTCCGAGGCACCAAACTTGACCTCGAGCGCAGCCCACATGTCCTTGCCGTTGTCAAACGACATATACGAATCCACAATGGAGTCATCAAGAACACTCAGAAGAGCGCCTTTAAAGAGGGTATCGATCTTCTCAAAAGCTTCCAGCTGTGCTGGATTAAGATCGCCCTCAGGCTTGCCCTTGGTGGCATCATAGCAGCCCATGGTCTGAAACCAGTAGACTGCTCTCGTGCGCCACCTCTTATATTGCGCCCCCTTAAAGGCAGGCGGCTTCAGATGCGCAGCAAAACCACTCGGAGTAAATTGCCTATAATCCGGTTTTTGGATTGTTGGAAATATGAGCAAATTACTACGAGATTTAATCTGAATAAACAGAAGATAAATCATGACCACAGCAGCAGAGATTAAACTAATCATGCGAACTAGCATAGCAGATGAACATATCACATCTAGGGCACATACTAGAAGCATGAATTCTACCACGATCTCGAACAGGAAGGATAGAATCACATACGGTGCAGCGGGTGCAGCACCGCCGGCGTTGACGTTGTCGCCCATGTCGTCGAGGACGAGGTTGCCGAGGTCGGGGAAGAAGTCGTCGTTCACGAAGTCGTCGCTGCCAGCAGTCGCGCGAGTGCGCTCCCCAAAAACCTGATCGCCCTCTCCCGTACAGGTTCACGAGAGGCGGGGTTCCGGAGGCCTGCTGTCCCTTCTCGCGGTGCACGCCGGAAGGAGGGATGGAGAAGACTTGCTTGGCGGCGCAATGATCTAGAACGGTGGTGAGAAACCATACGAAGCAGCGGCGGCTAGGGTAGACGTCTGCCTGACTATATAGTGCGGGCTGGGTAGGTCGGGGGAGTTAACCCCACGTCCGAGTCGTCACGATCCAAAAGAATCGGAAACGGTTCAGTAATTAACGTGTCCGTTAATTATTAATTAATGACTCATTAATTTTCCCTTGCAGCAAAAATATAGACAACGTGCATAGCTCTGTCCTCGGCTCGGCTCACTCCCTCAACCCGCGGCACATCGTCACGAGGCGTGGCGTGGCGTGGCGAGGCGAGCGAGGAGGAGGAGCGCGCGTGTAGGTCTCCTCTTCTCATGCTCATACAAGTGGTAGAAGAGCTCACCTTATAAAGAGGTGCAACTCTCTCTCAACTTCCAGGGTGGGACTAAACTTTAGCCTCACTCACTCCACTCACATGTGTGCATGAATGGGCCAAGAGAATTTCAGAATTTTAGTTGGGCTTTGGGCCAAAGGCCTACTAGCAAAATTCCAACAATCCCCCACAAAGTCTCATTGGCACATCTCATCATTTAGTTCCAAAACATTGTTTTATATATCGGTGCTTAGTGGATACTGTGAAGTTGAACTTCCACTTAGAAATTTATGCTACACTAGATCACAACTTGAATAGTGGACTATGCCTTGAACAACAAGTTTTCTGTGAAACTATTTTCACACAAATTCTTGACTGATACTGGGCTGCCGCAAGGCTTCCCCGCGGGTGGAGCGTATACGTCATACTCCAGGGCCTTTCATGAATTTATTAGAGAACACCCAATTCTCACAGACTGCGACGTTAACAGTCAAATTCATATAGGTGTGTTCCTCAGAAGATGTTCTGCAGGACAACATCTCTGCTTACCCGAATAAGCCACTTGGAACACATTAAGATAAGTATCAACCTACCATGCAGATCAGGAGAGTATTGCATCTTCACGGAGTGGGATAATTAATATAGGGATACTCTCCTCCCAGCTGACCAATAGCTTGTCTCCCACTTCTACTTCACGGGATCTCCGATCACATAGAGTGGTTTACCACTATGGACAACTCATGCGGTGGGTCTCAAACCCATCTCCATCGATGCATTATCTATCACATTACGTGATAGACTCTTTGTGAAGCGATCTGCCAAGTTTTTCGACGTTTGGATATAATCCAACGTAATAACTCCGGAGTTCATCAATTTTCTGACAGATTTTAGTCTCCTCTTCACATGCCTTGAGGACTTCATATTGTCCTTAGAACTGTTTATCTTGACGATCATAGTTTGATTATCACAGTTCATCAGGATATGGGGTATTGGTTTTTCGACCATAGGTAAGTCCATCAAGAGTTCACGAAGCCACTCTGCTTCAACAGTGGCAGTGTCTAGTGCTGTGAGTTCTGCTTCCATAGTTGACCTCGTTAAGATGGTCTGCTTGCAAGACTTCCAGGAAACAGCGCCACCACCAAGTGAAAAAACATAACCACTTGTGGCCTTAATCTCATCAGCATCAGATATCCAGTTTGAGTCACTATAACCCTCCAGTACCCTTGGATACCCGCTGTAGTGAATCCCATAGCTCGCGGTGCCTTTCAAATAGCGCATAACTCTGTCAAGCGCATGCCAATGATCATCTCCCGGTTTTGACACAAACCGACTCAGCTTGCTCACAGCAAAAGAGATGTCAGGCCTCGTGGCACTCGCCAAATACATAAGCGAGCCAATAATCTGAGAATACCTCAATTGATCTCTAGCAATCCGTTGATTCTTTCGAAGCAACACACTAGCATGATATGGAGTTGGAGAAGGCGTGCAGTCGCTATACCCAAAACGACTCAAGACCTTTTCCACATAATGAGACTGAAGCAGTGTGATCCCACCATTCTCATCTCTCAACAGCTTGATGTTTAAGATAACATCAGCTACTCCTAGATCCTTCATATCAAAACAGCGAGATAAGAAATCCTTAACCTCCTTGATTAAATCAAGTTTGGTTCCAAAGATCAATATGTCGTCGACATACAGACAAAGAATAACTCCTTCGCCCCCACCATTGCGATAGTACACGCACTTGTCACCATCGTTTACTACAAAGCCGGCAGCAGTTAATGTTCTTTCAAACTTCTCATGTCACTCCTTAGGAGCTTGTTTATGGCCATATAAAGACTTTAATAACTTGCACACCTTTCCTTCTTGACCAGGTACTACAAAACCAGCTGGCTGATCCATGTAAATTTCCTCCTTCAACTCTCCACTGAGGAAAGCTGTCTTAACGTCCATTTGATGAACGAGAAGACCATGTGAGGCAGCCAGTGATAGTAGCACCCGAATTGTGGTCAGTCTAGCCACGGGTGAGTAAGTATCAAAGAAGTCTTCACCTTCTTTCTGGGTATAACCCTTGGC
The DNA here is from genome assembly GCF_018294505.1 of Triticum aestivum. Lineage (NCBI taxonomy): Eukaryota > Viridiplantae > Streptophyta > Magnoliopsida > Poales > Poaceae > Triticum > Triticum aestivum. The sequence continues at coordinate 558,956,905 of NC_057794.1, read as the reverse complement.
CACAAGCCGTGCCTTGTACTTTTCAATCGCACCATCAGGTCTAAGCTTCTTCTTGAACACCCACTTACATCCTACAGGTTTGCACCCATAAGGACGGTCAGTGATCTCCCAGGTACCGTTAGCTAAGATGGAATCCATCTCGCTACGTACAGCTTCCTTCCAGTAGTCAGCATCAGGAGATGCATAGACTTCTGAAATAGTCCTGGGTGTGTCATCCACGAGGTACACAATGAAATCATCACCAAAAGACTTTGCAGTCCTCTGTCTCTTACTCCTCATAGGAGTTCCATTGTTACCCTCAACAGGATTCTCAACGTGTTCCATCGCAATGGTGGGTTCAGGAATTATAGTGAATTCCTCACTAGATGGAGTAGGTATCTCCTGATTTGATGAACTCGACATATCCTTCATAGGAAATATGTCCTCAAAGAAAGTTGCATCATTTGATTCCATAATCGTACCAACATGCATGTCGGATACCTCGGATTTTATTATCAAAAATCTATAGCCGATGCTATGAAAAGCATAGCCCAGAAGAACACAATCCACGGTTTTTGGTCCAAGCTTGCGCTTCTTGGGAATTGGTATATTGACTTTCGCCAAACAACCCCAAGTACGTAGGTAAGAGAGTTTCAACCTTTTCCTTTCCCATTCCTCAAATGGAGTCATGGTCTTATGCTTTGTGGGAACTCGGTTTAGGACATGACACGCAGTCATTAGCGCCTCCCCCCACCATTCCTTGGATAGACCCGAAGTGTCTAACATGGTGTTAACCATATCAGTTAGAGTTCGGTTCTTTCTTTCAGCTACCCCATTTGACTGGGGTGAGTAGGGAGGCGTCCTCTCATGGATTATACCATGTTCCGCACAAAACAGATCAAATTCATTGGAAAAATACTCTCCACCATGATCGGACCTAAGCCGTTTAATTTTTCGATCAAGTTGGTTCTCTGCCTCAGCTTTATAGTTTTTAAAGAAAGTCAAAGCCTCATCTTTTGATTTCAGAAGATACACATAACAATATCTAGTGGAGTCGTCAATCAACGTCATGAAGTATCTCTTTCCACCTTTTGTCAATACACCATTCATCTCACAAAGATCAGAATGTATAAGCTCAAGTGGCGCCAAGTCTCTTGCCTCTGCAGTCTTATGGGACTTGCGAGGTTGCTTAGCTTGCACACATACTTGGCACTTGGAGCCTTTGACAGTAGAGATTTTCGGAATTAAATTCATATTGGCTAACCGCGTCATGCAACCAAAGTTAATATGACAGAGTCATGAATGCCAAATATCATACTCATTATTGTGGAAACATTATTAATAACTTTAGTGCAAATATCTGACAAAGATAGGCGGAACAAGCCTCCGCACTCATAGCCTTTTCCAACAAATTGTCCACACTTAGAGATTACAACTTTATTGGATTCGAAAACCAACTTAAAACCATCTCGACATAAACGGGAACCGCTAACGAGATTTTTATTGATGGACGGCACATGATGAACGTTCTTCAGACGCACAGTCTTCCCCGAAGTAAACTTCAGATCGACCGTACCAACACCTCGAACGATGGCATGTGACCCGTTCCCCATCAGCACGGGTGAAGTCTTGGTTGCCTGGTAAGATGAAAACATGGAGGCGTCAGCACAAACATGTACATTGGCACCGGTGTCAATTAACCAATCGGGAGATTGAAATACTGAAAGGATGGTAGGAAAAATACCGTACCCTGATTCCTTCATATCAGTATCACCGATGACAACATTAGCAGACTTGCCGCTCTTCTCATGTTCGCGCTCCTCAAAGCGGTTAGGACACTTCGGAGCCTAGTGATTAGGATCACCGCAGACATGGCAAAGTCCCTTCCCCTTCTTATGAGAATTCTTCTTAAAGTTGGTAGAATGTGATGGCTTGTTCTTTGTATCAAACTTGCCTTTGCCCTGAGTGTTGTTCTTATTGTTTTTGAACTTGTTGGGCTGGGAGTTCTTCTTCTGTACCATGTGGGCACTAGAACCTCCCTCAGCAACTCGAGCACGTGTGTCCTTTGCCCTCGCCTTCTCTTCAACATCAAGAGTACCAATGAGATCTGCAACGGAGAACTCCTGTCTCTTGTGTTTCAGGGAAGTAGCAAAATTGTTCCATGAAGGTGGAAGCTTGGCAATGATGCCTCCCACAACAAATTTGTCCGGCAACACACACTTGAAGTACTCAAGTTCTTTTGCGAGCGACTGTATCTCATGAGCCTACTGTACAATAGGGCGCTCATCAGTCATCTTGTAGTCATAGAATTGCTCCATGACGTACAACTCGCTGCCGGCGTCCGAGGCACCAAACTTGGCCTCGAGCGCAGCCCACATGTCCTTGCCATTGTCAAACAACATATACGAATCCACAATGGAGTCATCAAGAACACTCAGAAGAGCGCCTTTAAAGAGGGTATCGATCTTCTCAAAAGCTTCCAGCTGTGCTGGATTAAGATCGCCCTCAGGCTTGCCCTTGGTGGCATCATAGCAGCCCATGGTATGAAACCAGTAGACTGCTCTCGTGCGCCACCTCTTATATTGCGCCCCCTTAAAGGCAGGCGGCTTCAGATGCGCAGCAAAACTACTCGGAGTAAATTGCCTATAATCAGGTTTTTGGATTGTTGGAAATATGAGCAAATTACTACGAGATTTAATCCGAATAAACAGAAGATAAATCATGACCACAACAATAGAGATTAAACTAATCATGCGAACTAGCATAGCAGATGAACATATCACATCTAGGGCACATACTAGAAGCATGAATTCTACCACGATCTCGAATAGGAAGGATAGAATCACATACGGTGCAGCGGGTGCAGCACCGCCGGCGTTGACGTTGTCGCCCATGTCATCGAGGACGAGGTTGCCGAGGTCGGGGAAGAAGTCTTCGTTCGCGAAGTCGTCGCTGCCAGCAGTCGCGCGAGTGCGCTCCCCAAAAACCTGATCGCCCCTCTCCCGTACAGGATCACGAGAGGCGGGGTTCCGGAGGCCTGCTGTCCCTTCTTGTGGTGCACGCTGGAAGGAGGGGTGGAGAAGACTTACTTGGCAGCGCAATGATCTGGAACGGTGGTGAGAAACCATACGAAGCAGCGGCGGCTAGGGTAGACGTCTGCCTGACTATATAGTGCGGGTCGAGTAGGTCGTGGGAGTAAACCCCACGTCCGAGTCGTCACGATCCAAAAGAATCGGAAACGGTTCAGTAATTAACGCGTCCGTTAATTATTAATTAATGACTCATTAATTTTCCCTTGCAGCAAAAATATAGACAACGTGCATAGCTCTGTCCTCGACTTGGCTCAATCCCGCAACCCGCGGCACGTCGTGACGAGGCGTGGCGTGGCGTGGCGAGGCGAGCGAGGAGGAGGAGCGCGCGTGTAGGTCTCCTCTTCTCATGCTCATACAAGTGGTAGAAGAGCTCACCTTATAAAGAGGTGCAACTCTCTCTCAACTTCCGGGGTGGGACTAAACTTTAGCCTCACTCACTCCACTCACATGTGTGCATGAATGGGCCAAGAGAATTTCAGAATTTTAGTTGGGCTTTGGGCCAAAGGCCTACTAGCAAAATTCCAACAATCCCCCACAAAGTCTCATTGGCACATCTCATCATTTAGTTAAACATTGTTTTATATATCGGTGCTTAGTGGATACTGTGAAGTTGAACTTCCACTTAGAAATTTATGCTACACTAGATCACAACTTGAATAGTGGACTATGCCTTGAACTACAAGTTTTCTATGAAACTAGTTTCACACAAATTCTTGACCGATACTGGGCTGCCGCAAGGCTTCCCCGCGGGTGGAGCGTATACGTCATACTCCAGGGCCTTTCATGAATTTATTAGAGAACACCCAATTCTCACAGACTGCGACGTTAACAGTCAAATTCATATAGGTGTGTTCCTCAGAATATGTTCTGCAGGACAACATCTCTGCTTACCCGAATAAGCCACTTGGAACACATTAAGATAAGTATCAACCTGCCATGCAGATCAGGAGAGTATTGCATCTTCACGGAGTGGGATAATTAATATAGGAATACTCTCCTCCCAGCTGACCAACAGCTTGTCTCCCACTTCTACTTCACGGGATCTCCGATCACATAGAGTGGTTTACCACTATGGACAACTCATGCGGTGGGTCTCAAACCCATCTCCATCGATGCATTATCTATCACATTACGTGATAGACCCTTTGTGATGGGATCTGCCAAGTTTTTCGACGTTTGGATATAATCCAACGTAATAACTCCGGAGTTCCTCAATTTTCTGACAGATTTTAGTCTCCTCTTCACATGCCTTGAGAACTTCATATTGTCCTTAGAACTGTTTATCTTGACGATCACAGTTTGATTATCACAGTTCATCGGGATAGGGGGTATTGGTTTTTCAACCATAGGTAAGTCCATCAAGAGTTCACGAAGCCACTCTGCTTCAACAGTGGCAGTGTCTAGTGCTGTGAGTTCTGCTTCCATAGTTGACCTCGTTAAGATGGTCTGCTTGCAAGACTTCCAGGAAACAGCGCCATCACCAAGTGAAAAAACATAACCACTTGTGGCCTTAATCTCATCAGCATCAGATATCCAGTTTGAGTCACTATAACCCTCCAGTACCCTTGGATACCCGCTGTAGTGAATCCCATAGCTCGCGGTGCCTTTCAAATAGCGCATAACTCTCTCAAGCGCATGCCAATGATCATCTCCCGGTTTTGACACAAACCGACTCAGCTTGCTCACAGCAAAAGAGATGTCAGGCCTCATGGCACTCGCCAAATACATAAGCGAGCCAATAATCTGAGAATACCTTAGTTGATCTCTAGCAATCCGTTGATTCTTTCGAAGCAACACACTAGCATCATATGGAGTTGGAGAAGGCGTGCAGTCGCTATACCCAAAACGACTCAAGACCTTTTCCACATAATGAGACTGAAGCAGTGTGATCCCACCATTCTCATCTCTCAACAGCTTGATGTTTAAGATAACATCAGCTACTCCTAGATCCTTCATCTCAAAACAGCAAGATAAGAAATCCTTAACCTCCTTGATTAAATCAAGTTTTGTTCCAAAGATCAATATGTCGTCGACATACAGACAAAGAATAACTCCTTCGCCCCCACCATAGCGATAGTACACGCACTTGTCACCATCGTTTACTACAAAGCCGGCAGCAGTTAATGTTCTTTCCACCTTCTCATGCCACTCCTTAGGAGCTTGTTTAAGGCCATATAAAGACTTTAATAACTTGCACACCTTTCCTTCTTGACCAGGTACTACAAAACCATCTGGCTGATCCATGTAAATTTCCTCCTTCAACTCTCCATTGAGGAAAGCCGTCTTAACGTCCATTTGATGAACGAGAAGACCATGTGAGGCAGCCAGTGATAGTAGCACCCGAATTGTGGTCAGTCTAGGCACGGGTGAGTAAGTATCAAAGAAGTCTTCACCTTCTTTCTGGGTATAACCCTTGGCCACAAGCCGTGCCTTGTACTTTTCAGTCGCACCATCAGGTCTAAGCTTCTTCTTGAACACCCACTTACATCCTACAGGTTTGCACCCATAAGGACGGTCAGTGATCTCCCAGGTACCGTTAGCTAAGATGGAATCCATCTCGCTACGTACAGCTTCCTTCCAGTAGTCAGCATCAGGAGATGCATAGACTTCTGAAATAGTCCTGGGTGTGTCATCCACGAGGTACACAATGAAATCATCACCAAAAGACTTTGCAGTCCTCTGTCTCTTACTCCTCATAGGAGTTCCATTGTTACCCTCAACAGGATTCTCAACGTGTTCCATCGCAATGGTGGGTTCAGGAATTACAGTGAATTCCTCACTAGATGGAGTAGGTATCTCCTGATTTGATGAACTCGACATATCCTTCATAGGAAATATGTCCTCAAAGAAAGTTGCATCATTTGATTCCATAATCGTACCAACATGCATGTCGGATACCTCAGATTTTATTATCAAAAATCTATAGCCGATGCTATGAAAAGCATAGCCCAGAAGAACACAATCCACGGTTTTTGGTCCAAGCTTGCGCTTCTTGGGAATTGGTATATTGACTTTCGCCAAACAACCCCAAGTACGTAGGTAAGAGAGTTTCAACCTTTTCCTTTCCCATTCTTCAAATGGAGTCATGGTCTTATGCTTTGTGGGAACTCGGTTTAGGACATGACACACAGTCATTAGCGCCTCCCCCCACCATTCCTTGGATAGACCCGAAGTGTCTAACATGGTGTTAACCATATCAGTTAGAGTTCGGTTCTTTCTTTCGGCTACCCCATTTGACTGGGTGAGTAGGGAGGCGTCCTCTCATGTATTATACCATGTTCCGCACAAAACAGATCAAATTCATTGGAAAAATACTCTTCACCACGATCGGACCTAAGCCGTTTAATTTTTCGATCAAGTTGGTTCTCTGCCTCAGCTTTATAGTTTTTAAAGAAAGTCAAAGCCTCATCTTTTGATTTCAGAAGATACACATAACAATATCTAGTGGAGTCGTCAATCAACATCATGAAGTATCTCTTTCCACCTTTTGTCAACACGCCATTCATCTCACAAAGATCAGAATGTATAAGCTCAAGTGGCGCCAAGTCTCTTGCCTCTGCAGTCTTATGGGACTTGCGAGGTTGCTTAGCTTGTACACATACTTGGCACTTGGAGCCTTTGACAGTAGAGATTTTCGGAATTAAATTCATATTGGCTAACCGCGTCATGCAACCAAAGTTAATATGACAGAGTCGTGAATGCCAAATATCAGACTCATTATTTTGGAAACATTATTAATAACTTTAGTGCAAATATCTGACAAAGATAGGCGGAACAAGCCTCCGCACTCATAGCCTTTTCCAACAAATTGTCCACACTTAGAGATTACAACTTTATTGGATTCGAAAACCAACTTAAAACCATCTCGACATAAACGGGAACCGCTAACGAGATTTTTATTGATGGACGGCACATGATGAACGTTCTTCAGACGCACAGTCTTCCCCGAAGTAAACTTCAGATCGACCGTACCAACACCTCGAACGATGGCATGTGACCCGTTCCCCATCAGCACGGGTGAAGTCCCTGTTGCCTGGTAAGAAGAAAACATGGAGGCGTCAGCACAAACATGTACATTGGCACCGGTGTCAATTAACCAATCGGGGGATTGAAATACTGAAAGGATGGTAGGAAAAATACCGTACCCTGATTCCTTCATATCAGTATCACCGATGACAACATTAGCAGACTTGCCGCTCTTCTCATGTTCGCGCTCCTCAAAGCGGTTAGGACACTTCGGAGCCCGGTGATTAGGATCACCGCAGACATGGCAAAGTCCCTTCCCCTTCTTATGAGAATTCTTCTTAAAGTTGGTAGAATGTGATGGCTTGTTCTTTGTATCAAACTTTCCTTTGCCCTGAGTGTTGTTCTTATTGTTTTTGAACTTGTTGGGCTGGGAGTTCTTCTTCTGTACCATGTGGGCACTAGAACCTCCCTCAGCAACTCGAGTACGTGTGTCCTTTGCTCTCGCCTTCTCTTCAACATCAAGAGTACCAATGAGATCTGCAACGGAAAATTCCTATCTCTTGTGTTTCAGGGAAGTAGCAAAATTGTTCCATGAAGGTGGAAGCTTGGCAATGATGTCTCCCGCAACAAATTTGTCCGGCAACACACACTTGAAGTACTCAAGTTCTTTTGCGAGCGACTGTATCTCATGAGCCTGCTGTACAACAGGGCACTCATCAGTCATCTTGTAGTCATAGAATTGCTCCATGACGTACAACTCGCTGCCGGCGTCCGAGGCACCAAACTTGGCCTCGAGCGCAGCCCACATGTCCTTGCCATTGTCAAACGACATATACGAATCCACAATGGAGTCATCAAGAACACTCAGAAGAGCGCCTTTAAAGAGGGTATCGATCTTCTCAAAAGCTTCCAGCTGTGCTGGATTAAGATTGCCCTCAGGCTTGCCCTTGGTGGCATCATAGCAGCCCATGGTCTGAAACCAGTAGACTGCTCTCGTGCGCCACCTCTTATATTGCGCCCCCTTAAAGGCAGGCGGCTTCAGATGCGCAACAAAACCACTCGGAGTAAATTGCCTATAATCAGGTTTTTGGATTGTTGGAAATATGAGCAAATTACTACGAGATTTAATCCGAATAAACTGAAGATAAATCATGACCACAGCAGCAGAGATTAAACTAATCATGCGAACTAGCATAGCAGATGAACATATCACATCTAGGGCACATACTAGAAGCATGAATTCTACCACGATCTCGAACAGGAAGGATAGAATCACATACGGTGCAGCGGGTGCAGCACCGCCGGCGTTGACGTTGTCGCCCATGTCGTCGAGGACGAGGTTGCCGAGGTCGGGGAAGAAGTCGTCGTTCACGAAGTCGTCGCTGCCAGCAGTCGCGCGAGTGCGCTCCCAAAAACCTGATCGCCCCTCTCCCGTACAGGATCATGAGAGGCGGGGTTCCGGAGGCCTGCTGTCCTTTCTCGCGGTGCACGCCGGAAGGAGGGATGAAGAAGACTTGCTTGGCGGCGCAATGATCTGGAACGGTGGTGAGAAACCATACGAAGCAGCGGCGGCTAGGGTAGACATCTGCCTGACTATATAGTACGGGCCGGGTAGGTCGTGGGAGTAAACCCCACGTCCGAGTCGTCACGATCCAAAAGAATCGGAAACGGTTCAGTAATTAACGCGTCCGTTAATTATTAATTAATGACTCATTAATTTTCCCTTGCAGCAAAAATATAGACAACGTGCATAGCTCTGTCCTCGGCTCGGCTCAATCCCGCAACCCGCGGCACGTCGTGGCGTGGCGAGCGAGGAGGAGGAGCGCGCGTGTAGGTCTCCTCTTCTCATGCTCATACAAGTGGTAGAAGAGCTCACCTTATAAAGAGGTGCAACTCTCTCTCAACTTCCGGGGTGGGACTAACCTTTAGCCTCACTCACTCCACTCACATGTGTGCATGAATGGGCCAAGAGAATTTTAAAATTTTAGTTGGGCTTTGGGCCAACGGCCTACTAGCAAAATTCCAACATCAAGCAGGAACATAAACTTGACTACCTTCTGAATAATGATGCTCTTTCTTTACTGCTGTTACGCCATCTCTCCTTCAGCCGTGTGGCAAAGCCTCATCAAAACTGCTTGGTCTCCATCTCCACCCTCCCCTCCTCGCCGACTCTCTTTTATCCGAGATGTAGCCACGGAGAATTGAGAATACACACATAACATGCGTACTTTTGTTCCGGGCTACATATTTCTCTTAATTTTCAAAACTTAGGTCAGGAATTTCATAAACCGAATGACAAATCGGTCATGTTACAAATCGTTCGTCTCAAAGCGTATCCCTATCGCCACCAAAAGTACGCCTTCGCCTCTGGATCACGTAGAGCCTCATTTAACCGTTTTCCCCGCGGCCACAGTGAGCAGGCCCCACCGGCAGTATCACTCCCTCCCCTTAAACCCTCGTCAAAACCGCTTGGCAAAATAAACATTTCCATTTCTACCCTCCCCTCCCCTCCTCGTCTCCTCCCTCCACCGCCGCCGCCGCCGCCGCCGCCGTAGCCATGGCGACGCGGCGATGCCTCCTCCGCCTCCTCACGCGCGGCCTCGCCCCGCACGCCCCGCAGCCCCTCGCGCCGGCCTCGATCGCGGCCCGGACCCTGACCTCCCTGCCCCGGCCCCTCGCCCCCCGCGCCGCCGCCGCCTCGCTCCGGCTCTCCCCCCCGCGCTGCCACTTCGCGACCCGCTCGTCCGACGATGAGGGGGACGACGAGGAGCACTACGAGGACGAGGAGGACGGGAGCGGGGACGAGTGGGGGGAGGGCGACGAGGAGACGCCCGCCGCGAAGCCGCCCAGCGGGAAGACGGAGGAGGAGAAGCTGGCCGAGGCGAACGAGATCGGGTACAAGGTGGTCGGCCCGCTCGGCGCCGACGAGAAGCCCTTCAAGCCCTACGAGCCCGTCTTCGCCGTCGTCCAGGTCAGGCCCGAATCTTGTTCCGTTTTGCGCTTCGGTTCGGCTTCGGTCGGGCCGGGGAGTGGATCTGGTTGGTGACCTGGGTGCGCGTTGCTTGTTCCTGCAGATTGGTTCGCACCAGTTCAAGGTGAGCAATGGCGACTCCATCTTCACGGAGAGGCTCAAGTTCTGCGATGTGAATGACAAGGTAATGTGGCACATTCGCGGAACTATTTCGATTGAATGTTGTTTCCTCAATTCAAGCTGCAACCTATGACCAAGACTAATAGGGTAGCCGCTGTGATTACAAGCTCTCAAGTTGTAGTATGCAGGCCTATCTTCTGTTCATTTGCTGATGGATTACATCACTATGGTCAAACCTCAAAATCTGAGCTGATAAGAGAATTTTATGCAATTCATGATTAGTCTTGGTATTGTGTGCCCATTGTTATCTCGGGATATCCCGTAGCACTTTGGTCCGCTTGATTTGACCTATTTATGTTGGGAACTGGAAACTTAAGAGTATTGGTTCAAATTAGTCGTTCAATTAAGTATGACTCTAACTTTTATATTCATCTTCCCTCATGGAAGCTGCTTAAAAGGTTGCTGTATAATGTACCAAGAATTGAATTTTAGGCTTGGTGAAGTGTATGGAGTTATGGACTTGTTCAAAACATGACTTGTTATGATTGACAAGTTGAGTAGAACTATCATTAGGGGCCTTCTTATTTTAGTTGCATTAGTGTCACAAGCCACAACTCCTCATCCTTATCATACTTTTCTTAAACCCACCATTTTTCAAACCAAGATGATGGAACAACTGCAGCGAACCAGTGACTAGTTGATAAAATTCTTGTAATGATTCCAGTAGCAAACATAGATCTCTGCTTGCTTGTGCTTCTCATTCCATTGGTAATTCTGTTGATGCTGTTGTCATTTGAATCACTTGGTGCAGTTAGTTTTAAATCGAGTTCTCATGCTTGGCTCACAAGCTCAAACAATAATTGGGAGGCCAATTCTTACTGATGCCACTGTTCATGCTGTTGTCGAAGAGCATGTAAGGATGACACTTCTTTGATCTATCTTTTTTTCTGTCATGTTCATTAGAACGAAGTCCATGGAATGGTTTATGAACTCTGTTTCTTGGAGCAAGTTCGTAAGTGTGTCTGATTAAATGTTACACCTGCATTCTACAAACTATGCACTAGGCAATATGTACGCAGATTTCAGCTTTATCTGAATATCCCTGTCTTAACATATTGCATGCCAGCCTTCTTATTCTCTGCCTAGTTACTGATCTGATCACTGCATTTGAAAGCTGATTTACTCGTCTATTGTGCTACCATCATTAAGACTGGCAATGTGCCAACTAACAGGATTGTTTACACTAAAAAATCTAAATTCTTTTATGTATCCCATTACACCCCCTTGGTTACGTCACCATTAACTGCTGATATTAACATGCTAGTGTTGCAAAGTCCAATTGGATGTCTGTCCAACCTATATACCAATAGGGCACCGCTAGGGATCAGACTACTGATCCCTAGCCTAGCATCAGACCAGCCCAACACCGTAGGATGAGATTGCTTCAACCGTTAGATTAGTATGAGCGTGGGTCTTTTTCTTGGTAGTTTCCTTGTAATCTGCTTCACAGAATTAATTGCTCCCTGAAATCACGGTCAGTCAGAATTTAGATGTGGGTCTACCTTTGTTTCCATGTAATTTTGTTCCTCAAGTGAATCACACCCAAAAATCAAGCAAAGGGAAGACATATAATAATAGCAAATTGATGCAAAATTTTGTTTCAATGCGCTAGAAAATATGCTTCCATAATATTCGTAAACTTGCTATAATACGCTGCTTCCATATATGCTTCCAATATTCGTCCATATAATCACAGGTTTTTCCATACGTGCATGATGCTTCCTTGTATTCCATGTTTGTTTCCATCATATGCTAAATATATGCTTCCAACAGTACAACGCATGCTTCATACTTCATGGTCACATTTTTCTCCAAGCATTATCATTATTTCTTTTATGCTATGACTATGAAGCACGTATGGTTGCGTTTCGAAGCGCAATTTTATTAGCTTGATGCATGAGAAATGTAGTACCGGTTCCACATACTATCGTAAGAAACAAAACACACAGAGTATTTTCCAGGAAACATATCATGTCAAATGTATACTGATGCATTTTATGTCTTTGACAATTGCCGAAGCATGAACAAAATAGTTCAGAAGCATCACCTGTGTAAATAACAAAGCAAACATGTAGATGCTTGAAAAACATGCCACATATGATATGGAAGCACATATTAGATATTAAACTGAAGGAAGCATATACATAGGTAGTTTGAAACTTAATACAAAGAATCTGAAGCATCGCGTCTGTGACAATGAAGCATGCCATTCCCACTATGTAGAGCCAGCGACGTCGAGGAACCAGAGGCGTCGAGGGCAGGAAGCATGAGAGACGATGCCGATCTGAGCAATGTCACCCACCGTTTAGGAGCACCATAGATGCAACGCCCCCGAACAAGAGGCCAATCACATTCTATGTCCCTGCTCCCCGTTGACGTCCTTGCCATCACCACTGCTACTCACACCAGCCATCTTATCGTCATCGTCTCGCTATGGCAGTAGATTCTTCAACCTGTAATGGCAGCCAACATGCACTGGTGGTATTTGGAAATAGTGTTAATTTCATGCTATCTCAAGATAACACAAATAGTAAAGAAAAATAGAAGCATGGCTAGAATGGCGCAAACTCTGTTCAGTGAAGAAGCACGCGAATGATGCATAAGAAGCATGGATATTTGGAAGCGTCATATGTGTGTCATGTTGATACAAAATTAGAAGATATTCATCTCTGATTTGGTGATAAACTGCACAAAGGACATAACAAAATCGACCAAAGAAAAGGGTATGAATACAGTAACACAGAGATGTCAAATCAATACTTGCCACATAAAAATTAGGAATCAACTAGCACTGTATCCAGATGAGATCGTCAGAGGACTCAGTACCTAGGTAGATGAAGATGGTGCTTTTAGAGAC